>NW_028138952.1:0-226000 GCF_964270905.1 Leucopleurus acutus
ACTTGGCTACACAGGAACTAAATTACAAAACAGAAGAGGGTCTCAAATGTAGAAAACCAACTTATGCTTGCTTAAGGGGAAAGGTGAGTTGGGGTGCTGCATAAAACCAGAGATTGAAATTAGCACAGATACCGTACCATAAGCCAAATATGTAATAGACAAGAGCTACTCCTTGCTCAACGAAGTGGACTCAACACCCCATATTAAACGCCTAAGAATATACCTGACTAGTAAGAATCTTAAAACCTATGGATTTATATGTCTGCGAAAGAGAATCAAGCGTGTGTACAGCGTCATAAACACAGCAGTGATAGGATTGTTGAGGTTCGGTGAGCAAATGCAGACTCTTTGAAGTCATATTGCATGGTACCCATTCCATGGGTCTCAACTCTCCAGGTTTAAGGGATTCTTCCTTCAGCTAAAACATGCATGTGGAACCCAGAGTAAGATCCACCGTGTGATCGGGAAACGTGTTCAAATGTGTCTCAGTTTTCGTCCCCTGGTACTCGGGTGCAACATTCCAGACGCTTTACTAACACTCTCCCCACTTGGAGAGTCAGTGCCTTTAACCTCCTGTTTGGCCCAGTTTGCAATTTCTGCGTAAGATGAACAGGAAGAGGGAGAACCAATGAGAGACTAGCTGGAGGTGTCTGGACGGACAAATTTAACTCTCATTTCCCACCAGGAAGAGGAATTAACCAAAGGATCAGCATGCGATGCCGGAACCAAACTAGGGCCTGAAGCAATCCTGCGGTGTTGCGGCCAGCTCACAAGAAAGCGAGTTGAAGAAAGGAGCTCAGGGGCACTGTAATTCACAAACCTGCAGAGTTATAAATGACAGCTATCGTCCAAAAATATATTGAAGGAAGCCTGCCAAGAGGACTTGAAAGTGGGGCAGAATTGCAGGAAACCTATTTCAGGAGGTACACTGGAATTGCATGTAAAGCATAGGAAAAGAGGCAGAACGTCCACAATGATGCACTTGGCCAAAAAGTGCGTATGCGTTTTTTCCTGAATATATTCAGGAAAAAACGCATACGCCCTTTTTGTTCAACCAAGCAAGCTTGCAAAGGAAATCTGCACTACAATGAAGTCTCACTGCCCCCTGGTCAAAAGGGCCATCTGAAATAAGTGTAAAATCTAGAAAGTCAGGACAGGCCATGGAGAACTGGGAGCCTTGTTATGCTGATGGGCGGGATGTAAATTGCCAACAGCCACTCTGGAGAAGTGTATGGTGTTTCCTGAAACATCCAAAAAACAAAGCAACAGAGCCTAGGGCACTTGCACTTATAGTCCTATAGCTTAGGGAAATTAAAATCAAAAAGACACAGCCACCCCAAAGTCTGGGACGGCTCT
The DNA here is from genome assembly GCF_964270905.1 of Leucopleurus acutus. Taxonomy (NCBI): domain Eukaryota; kingdom Metazoa; phylum Chordata; class Mammalia; order Artiodactyla; family Delphinidae; genus Leucopleurus; species Leucopleurus acutus. The sequence goes on from NW_028138952.1 coordinate 1,357, forward strand.
GTTTACAAGAACCTCGTTTACTGTACAAGTTCAATATCACAGAAAGCAAAAAATGGATAAAGAAGATGTGGTACTTACGTACAATGCAATATCACTCAGCAATGAAATCTATGTCATCAGGCCCGTAGCAGCATAATGAGTGGATTCAGGTACGATGATTCTAAGTGAAATAAGTCACACAGAAAAAGAAACATCATAAGATATCACTACTACACGGAATGTAAACTTGGCTACACAAGAACTGAATTACAAAACAGAACAGTGTGTCTAATGTAGAAAACCAACTTATGCTTGCTTAAGGGGAAAGGTGAGTTGGGGTGCTGCATAAAACCAGAGATTGAAATTAGCACAGATACCGTTCCATAAGCCAAATATGTAATAGACAAGAGCTACTCCATGCTCAACGAATTGGACACAACACCCCATATTAAACGCCTAACAATATACCTGACTAGTAAGAATCTTAAAACCTATGGATTTATATGTCTCCGAAAGAGAATCAAGCATGTGTACAGCACCATAAACGCAGCAGTGATAGGATTGGTGAGGTTCGGTGAGCAAACGCAGACCCTTTGAAGTCCTATTGCATGGTACCCATTCCATGGGTCTCAACTCTCCATGTTTAAGGAATTCTTCCTTCAGCTAAAACATTCATGTGGACCCAGAGTATGATCCACCGTGTTATCGGGAAACGTGTTCAAATGTGTCTCAGTTTTCGTCCCCTGCTACTCGGGTGCAACATTCCAGACGCTTTACTAACACTCTCCCCACTTGGAGAGTCAGTGCCTTTAACCTCCTGTTTGGCCCAGTTTGCAATTTCTGTGGAAAATGAACAGGAATAGGGAGAACCAATGAGAGACTAGCTGGAGGTGTCTGGACGGGCAAATTTAACTCTCATTTCCCACCAGGAAGAGGAATTAACCAAAGGCTCAGCATGCGATGCCGGAACCAAACTAGGGCCTGAAGCAATCCTGCGGTGTTGCGGCCAGCTCACAAGAAAGCGAGTTGAAGAAAGGAGCTCAGGGGCACTGTAATTCACAAACCTGCAGAGTTATAAATGACAGCTATCGTCCAAAAATATATTGAAGGAAGCCTGCCAAGAGGACTTGAAAGTGGGGCAGAATTGCAGGAAACCGATTTCAGGAGGTAGACTGGAATTGCATGTAAAGCATAGGAAAAGAGGCAGAACGTCCACAATGATGCACTTGGCAAAAAAGGGCGTATGCGTTTTTTCCTGAATATATTCAGGAAAAAACGCATACGCCCTTTTTGGTCAACCAAGCAAGCTTGCAAAGGAAATCTGCACTACAATGAAGTCTCACTGCCCCCCGGTCAAAAGTGACATCTGAAAAAAGTGTAAAATCCAGAAAGGCAGGACAGGCCATGGAGAACTGGGAGCCTTGTTATGCTGATGGGCGGCATGTAAATTGCCAACAGCCACTCTGGAGAAGTGTATGGTGTTTCCTGAAACATCCAAAAAACAAAGCAACAGAGCCTAGGGCACTTCCACTTATGGTCCTATAGCTTAGGGAAATGAAAATCAAAAAGACACAGACACCCCAAAGTTTGGGCCGGCTCTGTTTACAAGAACCTCGTTTACGGTACAAGTTCAATATCACAGAAAGCGAAAAATGGATAAAGAACTTGTGGTACTTACGCACAATGCAATATCACTCAGCAATGAAATCTATGTCATCAGGCCCGTAGCAGCATAATGAGTGGATTCAGGTACGATGATTTTAAGTGAAATAAGTCACACAGAAAAAGAAACATCATAAGATATCACTACTACACGGAATGTAAACTTGGCTACACAGGAACTAAATTACAAAACAGAACAGGGTCTCAAATGTAGAAAACCAACTTATGCTTGCTTAAGGGGAAAGGTGAGTTGGGGTGCGGCATAAAACCAGAGATTGAAATTAGCACAGATACCGTTCCATAAGCCAAATATGTAATAGACAAGAGCTACTCCTTGCTCAACGAAGTGGACTCAACACCCCATATTAAACGCCTAAGAATATACCTGACTAGTAAGAATCTTAAAACCTATGGATTTATATGTCTCCGAAAGAGAATCAAGCGTGTGTACAGTGTCATAAACGCAGCAGTGATAGGATTGGTGAGGTTCGGTGAGCAAATGCAGACTCTTTGAAGTCATATTGCATGGTACCCATTCCATGGGTCTCAACTCTCCAGGTTTAAGGGATTCTTCCTTCAGCTAAAACATGCATGTGGAACCCAGAGTATGATCCACCGTGTGATCGGGAAACGTGTTCAAATGTGTCTCAGTTTTCGTCCCCTGGTACTCGGGTGCAACATTCCAGACGCTTTACTAACACTCTCCCCACTTGGAGAGTCAGTGCCTTTAACCTCCTGTTTGGCCCAGTTTGCAATTTCTGTGGAAAATGAACAGGAATAGGGAGAACCAATGAGAGACTAGGTGGAGGTGTCCAGACGGGCAAATTTAACTCTCATTTCCCACCAGGAAGAGGATTTAACCAAAGGCTCAGCATGCCGTGCCGGAACCAAACTAGGGCCTGAAGCAATCCTGTGGTGTTGCGGCCAGCTCACAAGAAAGCGAGTTGAAGAAAGGAGCTCAGGGGCACTGTAATTCACAAACCTGCAGAGTTATAAATGACAGCTATCTTCCAATAATATATTGAAGTAAGGCTGCCAAGAGGAGTTGAAAGCGGGGCAGAATTGCAGGAAACCGATTTCAGGAGGTAGACTGGAATTGCATGTAAAGCATAGGAAAAGAGGCAGAACGTCCACAATGATGCACTTGGCAAAAAAGGGCGTATGCTTTTTTCCTGAATATATTCAGGAAAACACGCATACGCCCTTTTTGGCCAACCAAGCAAGCTTGCAAAGGAAATCTGCACTACAATGAAGTCTCACTGCCCCCTGGTCAAAAGGGCCATCTGGAAAAAGTGTAAAATCCAGAAAGGCAGGACAGGCCATGGAGAACTGGGAACCTTGTTATGCTGATGGGCGGGATGTAAATTGCCAGCAGCCACTCTGGAGAAGTGTATGGTGTTTCCTGAAACAATTAAAAAACAAAGCAACAGAGCCTAGGGCACTTCCACTTATGGTCCTATAGCTTAGGGAAATTAAAATCAAAAAGACACAGCCACCCCAAAGTTTGGGACGGCTCTGTTTACAAGAACCTCGTTTACGGTACAAGTTCAATATCGCAGAAAGCGAAAAATGGATAAAGAAGTTGTGGTACTTACGTACAATGCAATATCACTCAGCAATGAAATCGATGTCATCAGGCCTGTAGCAGCATAACGAGTGGATTCAGCTACGATGTTTCTAAGTGAAATAAGTCACACAGAAAAAGAAACATCATACGATATCACCAATACACGGAATGTACACGTGGCTACACAGGAACTGAATTACAAAACAGAACAGGGTCTCAAATGTAGAAAACCAACTTATGCTTGCTTAAGGGGAAAGGTGATTTAGGGTGCTGCATAAAACCAGAGATTGAAATTAGCACAGATACCGTTCCATAAGCCAATTATGTAATAGACAAGAGCTACTCCTTGCTCAACGAAGTGGACACAACACCTCATATTAAATGCCTAAGAATATACCTGACTAGTAAGAATCTTAAAACCTATGGATTTATATGCCTCCGAAAGAGAATCAAGCTTGTGTGCAGTGGCATAAGAGCAGCAGTGATAGGATTGGTGAGGTTCGGTGAGCAAATGCAGACCCTTTGAAGTCATATTGCATGGTACCCATTCCATGGGTCTCTACTCTCCAGGTTTAAGGGATTCTTCCTTCAGCTAAAACATGCATGTGGAACCCAGAGTATGATCCACTGTGTGATGGGGAAACGTGTTCAAATGTGTCTCAGTTTTCGTCCCCTGGTACTCGGGTGCAACATTCCAGACGATTTACTAACACTCTCCCCACTTGGAGAGTCAGTGCCTTTAACCTCTGTTTGGCCCAGTTTGCAATTTCTGCGGAAGATGAACAGGAATAGGGAGAATAGTTGCGAGACTAGCTGGAGGGTTCTGGACGGGCAAATTTAACTCTCATATCCCACCAGGAACAGGAATTAATGGAAGGCTCAGCGTGCCATGCCGGAACCACACTAGGGCCTGAAGCAATCCCCCAGTGTTGTGGCCAGCTCACAAGAAAGCGAGTTGTAGAAAGGAGCTCAGGGGCACTGTAATTCACAAACCTGCAGAGTTATAAATGACAGCTATCATCCAAAATTATACTGAAGTAAGGCTGCCAAGAGGACTTGAATGAGGTGCAGAATTGCTGGAAACCGATTTCAGAAGGTACACGGGAGTTGCTCTTAAAGCATAGGAAAAGAGACAGAACTTAAAAAATAATGCACTTGGCAAAAAAGGGCATATGTGTTTTATCCAGAGCTCTCATAACTGAGGGGAGGAGATTCCCAGCAGGCTCCAACTGCCAACTGAGGACTCACATTGCCAAGGCAACGTGAGCATGCCAGGCAGGAGTTACCTCACAGCAGAGGTCCTACCTCACAGAAGGGTGAGAAACCCAGCCAACATCAGACTCTCACCAGAGGGCCCACATCACCAAGGGGATGGGAACCAGGCAGGAGTGTCTTCACACCAGTGGGGCCAAATCTTGGATAGGTGAGGTACTCAGCACATGTGTCCTCAAACCAGAGGACCCACATCACCAAGGACCTCGGAGTGAGGCAGGCAGGAGTAGCCTCACAACACTGGGCCCATAGAATAAAAAAGTGAGGAATCCAGCAGTTGGAACCTCCCAGCAGGCGGCCCAGAGCACCGAGGCTATGGGATCCAGGCCACAGTGAACTCACAGAAGAGGGCCCATGTCATGAAACTGAGCAACCCAGCCATTGGGACCTCAGAGCAGGAGGCCCACATCCCCATGGGGATGGAAATCTGGTAGGAGTGTCCTCGCACCACTGAGAACGTATCAGAAAATTTTGGGCGACCAGCAGTTAGGGCCTGACGCCAGAGGACCCTCATCACCAAGGGAAGGAGGCTCCCAGCAGGCTCCAACTGCCACCAGAGGGCTGACGTCGCCAAGGCGATGTGCCAACCAGGCACGAATGACCTCACAGCAGAGGGCCCACCTCAGAGAAGTGTGACGAACCCAGTCAGGATCAGACTCGCACCAGAGGGCCCACATCACCAAATGGATTGGAACCAGGCAGGAGTGTCCTCACATGAGTAGGGCCACATCATCTAAAGGTGAGGAACCCAGAACATGTGGCTTCAAACCATAGGACACCCATCACCAAGGGGCTGGGAGTGAGGCAGGCAGGAGGAACCTCGTAACAGAGTGCCTAAAAATAAGAAAGGTGAGGAATCCAGCAGTTGGAACCTCCCAGCAGGCAGCCCAGAGCACAGAGGCTAGGGGATCCAGGCCGGAGTGAAATAACACCAGACAGCTCACATCATAAAACTGTGAGCAACCCAGACATTGGGAACTCAGAGCAGAAGGCCCACATCCCCATGGTGATGGGAACATGACAGGAGTGTCCTGGCATCACTGGGCTCGCATCAGAAAACGTGGGGTGCTCAGAAGTTAGGGTCTGACGCTAGAGGGCACTCATCACCGAGAGGAGGAGGCTCCCAGCAGGCTCCAGCTGCCACCAGAGGGCCAACGTCACCAAGGCGATGTGTGCCAGGCTGGCAGGAGTGACCTCACAGCAGAGGGCCCACCTCACAGAAGGGTGAGGAACACAGCCAGGATCAGACTCTCACCAGAGGGCCCACATCACCAAGGGGATGGGAACCAGGCAGGAGTGTCCCCACACCAGTGGGACAACATCATCGAAAGGTGAGGATCCCAGCACATGTGTCCTCAAACCAGAGGAACCACTTCACCAAGGGGTTCGGAATGAGGCTGGCAGGACCGGCCTCACAACACAGGGTCCATAGAATATAAAAGTTGAGGAATCCAGCAGTTGGAACCTCCCAGCAAGTGGCCCAGAGCACCGAGGCTATGGGATCCAGGCCGCAGTGAACTCACAGCAGAGGGCCCACATCATGAACCTGGGAGCAGCCCAGCTGTTGGGACCTCAGAACAGAAGGCCCACATCCCCATTGGGATGGGAACCTGGCAGGAGTGGCTTCACACCACTTAGCACATATCAGAAAATGTTAGGAGCCCAGCATTTAGGGCCTGATACCAGGGGACCCTCATAACTGAGGAGAGGAGACTCCCAGCAGGTTCCAACTGCCAACAGAGGACCCACGTCTACAAGGTGGCATGCGCCAGCCAGGCAGTAGTGACCTCACAGCAGAGGGCCTATCTCACAGAAGGGTGAGGAACCGAGGCAGGATGAGACTCTCACCAGAGGGCCCACAACACCAAGGGGATGGGAACCAGTCAGGACTGTCCTCCCACCAGTGGGGCCACATCATCAAAAGGTGAGGAACCCAGCACATGTGGCCTCATATCAGAGGACATACATCACAAAGGGGATAGGAGTGAAGCAGGTAAGAGTAGCCTAAAAACAGAGGGCCCAAAGAATAAAAAAAGTGAGGAATCCAGCATTTGGAACCTCCCAGCAGGCGGCCGAGAGCACAGAAGCTATGGGATGCAGGCAGGAGTGAACTAACACCAGAGAGCCCACATCATGAAACTGTGAGCAACCCAGGCGTTGGGACCTCAGAGCAGAAAGCTCACATCCCCATGGGGATGGGAACCTGACAGGAGTGTCCTGGCATCACTGGGCTCACATCAGAAAACGTGGGGAGCCCAGCAGTTAGAGCCTGATGCTAGAGGGCCATCATCACCGAGGACAGGAGGCTCCCAGCAGGTTCCATGTGCCAACAGAGGGCCCACGTCGCCAAGGTGATGTGTGCAAGTCAGGCAGGATTGACCTCACAGCAGAGGGCCTACCTCACAGAAACGTCAGGAACCCAGCCAGGATAAGACTGTCACCAGAAGGCCCACATCATCAAGGGGATGGGAACCAGGCAGGAGTGTCCTCACACCAGTGGGGCCACATGATTGAAAGTTGCGGAACCCAGCACATGTGGCCTCAAACCAGAAGACCCACATCACGAAGGGGTTGCGAGTGAGGCAGACAACACAGGACCCATAGAATACAAAAGTTGAGGAATCGAGCAGTTGGAACCTCCCAGCAGGCGGCCAAGAGCACAGAGGCTATGGGATCCAGGCCACAGTGAACTAACACCAGACAGCCCACATCATGAAATTGTGATCAACCCAGCCGTTGGAACCTCAGACCAGAAGGCCCACATCCCCTTGGAGATGGGAACCTAGCAGGAGTGCTCGAGCATCACTGGGCTCACTAAGAAAAGTTGGGGGGCCCAGCAGTTAGGGCCTGACGTCAGAGGGCCCTCATCACAGAGGTGAAGAGGCTCCCAGCAGGGTCCAAGTGCCACCAGAGGGCTCATGTCAACAAGGCGAGGTGAGCAAGTCAGGCAAGAGTTACCTGATAGTAGAGGGCCCACCTCACAGATGGGTGAGGAACCCAGCCAGGATCAGACTCTCACCAGAGGGCCCACATCAGCAAGGGGATGGGAACCAGTCAGGATTATCCTCACACCAGTGGGGCCTCAACATCTTAAGGTGAGGAACCCAGCACATGTGTCCTCAAACCAGAGGACCCACATCACCAAGGGCCTTGGAGTGAGGCAGGCAGGAGTAGCCTCACAACACAGGGCACATAATATAAAAAACGTGAGGATTCCAGCATTTAGACCTTCTAGCAGGCGGCCCAGAACACCGAGGCTATGGGATCCAGGCCACAGTGAACTCACAGCAGAGGGCCCACATCATAAAACTGTGAGCAACCCAGGCGTTGGGACCTCAGCGCAGAAGGCCCACATCCCCATAGGAATGGGAACCTGGCTGGAGTGTCCTCGCACCACTGGGCGCACATCAGAAAATGTGGGGAGCCCACCATTTAGGGCCTGACGCCAGAGGGCCGTCATCACCGAGAGGAAGAGGCGCCCTGCACGCTCCAACTGCCACCAGAGGGCTCACGTCTCCAAGGTGACGTGTGCCAGCCAGGCAGGAGTGACCTCACAGCAGAGGGCCTACCTCACAGAACGTTGAGGAACCCAGCCAGGATTAGACTCTCGCCAGATGGCCCACCTCACCAAGGGGAAGGGAACCAAGCAGGAGTGTCCTCACACGAGTGGGGTCACATCATCGAAAGGTTTGGAACGCAGCACATGTGGCCTCAAGCCATAGGACAGTCATCACCAAGGGGCTGGCAGTGAGGCAGGCAGGAGGAGCCTCACAACAGAGGGCACATAGAATAAAAATGTTGAGGAATCCAGCAGTTGGAACCTCTCAGCAGGCGGCTCAGAGCACCAACGATAGGGGATCCTTGCCGGAGTGAACTCACAGCAGAGGGCCCACATCATGGTACTGTGAGCAAGCCAGCCATTTTGACCTCAGAGCAGAAGGCCCATATTGCCATGGGGATGGGAACCTGGCAAGAGTGTCCTCACTCACTTGGCGCACATCAGAATATGTGGGGAGCCAAGCAGTTATGGCCTAAGGCAAGAGGGCCCTCATCACCCAGGGGAGTAGGATCCCAGCAAACTCCAACTGCCACCAGAGGGCCCACGTCACCAAGGTGACGTGTGCCAGACAGGCATGATTGACCTCACAGCAGAGGGCCCACCTCACAGAAGGGTGAGGAACCCAGCCAGGATCAGACTCTCACCTGAGGGCCCACATCAGCAAGGGGATGGGAACCAGTCAGGACTGCCTTCCCTCCAGTGGGGTCACATCATCGAAAGGTGCGGAACCCAGCACATGTGGCCTCAAATCAGAGGACACATATCACAAAGGGAATGGGAGTGAGGCAGGCAGGAGTAGCCTAAAAACAGAGGGCCCAAAGAATAAGAAAGGTGAGGAATCCAGCAGTTGGAACCTCCCAGCAGGCGGCCGAGAGCACAGAAGCTATGGGATGCAGGCAGGAGTGAACTAACACCAGAGAGCCCACATCATGAAACTGAGCAATCCAGGCGTTGGGACCTCAGAGCAGAAGGCCCACGTCCCCATGGTGATGGGAACATGACAGGAGTGTCCTGGCATCACTGGGCTCACATGAGAAAACGTGGGGTGCTCAGAAGTTAGGGCCTGACGCTAGAGGGCACTCATCCCCGAGAGGAGGAGGCTCCCATCAGGCTCCAGCTGCCACCAGAGGGCCAACGTCGCCAAGGCGATGTGTGCCAGGCTGGCAGGAGTGACCTCACAGCAGAGAGCCCACCTCACAGAAGGGTGAGGAACACAGCCAGGATCAGACTCTCACCAGAGGGCCCACATCACCGAGGGGATGGGAACCAGGCAGGAGTGTCCCCACACCAGTGGGACAACATCATCGAAAGGTGAGGATCCCAGCACATGTGTCCTCAAACCAGAGGAACCACATCACCAAGGGGTTCGGAATGAGGCTGGCAGGACTGGCCTCACAACACAGGGTCCATAGAATATAAAAGTTGAGGAATCCAGCTGTTGGAACCTCCCAGCAAGTGGCCCAGAGCACCGAGGCTATGGGATCCAGGCCGCAGTGAACTCACAGCAGAGGGCCCACATCATGAACCTGTGAGCAGCCCAGCTGTTGGGACCTCAGAACAGAAGGCCCACATCCCCATTGGGATGGGAACCTGGCAGGAGTGGCTTCACACCACTTAGCACATATCAGAAAATGTTAGGAGCCCAGCAGTTAAGGCCTGACGCCAGGGGCCCCTCATAACTGAGGGGAGGAGACTCCCAGCAGGTTCCAACTGCCAACAGAGGGCCCACGTCTACAAGGTGGCATGCGCCAGCCAGGCAGTAGTGACCTCACAGCAGAGGGCCTATCTCACAGAAGGGTGAGGAACCGAGGCAGGATGAGACTCTCACCAGAGGGCCCACAACACCAAGGGGATGGGAACCAGTCAGGACTGTCCTCCCACCAGTGGGGCCACATCATCGAAAGGTGAGGAACCCAGCACATGTGACCTCATATCAGAGGACATACATCACAAAGGGGATGGGAGTGAGGCAGGTAGGAGTAGCCTAAAAACAGAGGGCCCAAAGAATAAAAAAAGTGAGGTATCCAGCATTTGGAACCTCCCAGCAGGCGGCCGAGAGCACAGAAGCTATGGGATGCAGGCAGGAGTGAACTAACACCAGAGAGCCCACATCATGAAACTGTGAGCAACCCAGGCATTGGGACCTCAGAGCAGAAAGCCCACATCCCCATGGGGATGGGAACCTGACAGGAGTGTCCTGGCATCACTGGGCTCACATCAGAAAACGTGGGGAGCCCAGCAGTTAGAGCCTGATACTAGAGGGCCGTCATCACCGAGGGCAGGAGGCTCCCAGCAGGTTCCATGTGCCAACAGAGGGCCCACGTCGCCAAGGTGATGTGTGCAAGTCAGGCAGGATTGACCTCACAGCAGAGGGCCTACCTCACAGAAGGTAGGATTGTGAGGATTGTGAGGATTGACCTCACAGCAGAGGGCCTACCTCACACAAGGTCTGTCACCAGAAGGCTCACATCACCAAGGGGATGGGAACCAGGCAGGAGTGTCCTCACACCAGTGGGGCCACATCATTGAAAGTTGCGGAACCCAGCACATGTGGCCTCAAACCAGAAGACCCACATCACGAAGGGGTTGCAAGTGAGGGAGGCAGGAGGAGCATCACAACACAGGACCCATAGAATACAAAAGTTGAGGAATCGAGCAGTTGGAACCTCCCAGCAGGCGGCCAAGAGCACAGAGGCTATGGGATCCAGGCCACAGTGAACTAACACCAGACAGCCCACATCATGAAATTGTGATCAACCCAGCCGTTGGAACCTCAGAGCAGAAGGCCCACATCCCCATGGAGATGGGAACCTAAGAGGAGTGCTCGAGCAACACTGGGCTCACTAAGAAAAGTTGGTGAGCCCAGCAGTTAGGGCCTGACGTCAGAGGGCCCTCATCACAGAGGTGAGGAGGCTCCCAGCAGGGTCCAAGTGCCACCAGAGGGCTCATGTCAACAAGGCGAGGTGAGCAAGCCAGGCAAGAGTTACCTGATAGTAGAGGGCCCACCTCACAGATGGGTGAGGAACCCAGCCAGGATCAGACTCTCACCAGAGGGCCCACATCACAAAGGGGATGGGAACCAGTCAGGATTATCCTCACACCAGTGGGGCCTCATCATCTTAAGGTGAGGAACCCAGCACATGTGTCCTCAAACCAGAGGACCCACATCACCAAGGGCCTTGGAGTGAGGCTGGCAGGAGTAGCCTCACAACACAGGGCACATAATATAAAAAAGTGAGGATTCCAGCATTTAGACCTTCTAGCAGGTGGCTCAGAACACCGAGGCTATGGGATCCAGGCCACAGTGAACTCACAGCAGAGGGCCCACATCATAAAACTGTGAGCAACCCAGGCGTTGGGACCTCAGCGCAGAAGGCCCACATCCCCATGGGAATGGGAACCTGGCTGGAGTGTCCTCGCACCACTGGGCACACATCAGAAAATGTGGGGAGCCCACCATTTAGGGCCTGACGCCAGAGGGCCGTCATCACCGAGAGGAGGAGGCGCCCTGCACGCTCCAACTGCCACCAGAGGGCTCACGTCTCCAAGGTGACGTGTGCCAGCCAGGCAGGAGTGACCTCACAGCAGAGGGCCTACCTCACAGAACGTTGAGGAACCCAGCCAGCATTAGACTCTCGCCAGAGGGCCCACCTCACCAAGGGGATGGGAACCAGGCAGGAGTGTCCTCACACGAGTGGGGTTACATCATCGAAAGGTGAGGAACGCAGCACATGTGGCCTCAAGCCATAGGACAGTCATTACCAAGGGGCTGGCAGTGAGGCAAGCAGGAGGAGCCACACAACAGAGGGCACATAGAATAAAAAAGTTGAGGAATCCAGCAGTTGGAACCTCCCAGCAGGCGGCTCAGAGCACTGATGATAAGGGATCCTTGCTGGAGTGAACTCACAGCAGAGGGTCCACATCATGGTACTGTGAGCAAGCCAGCCGTTTTGACCTCAGAGCAGAAGGCCCATATCCCCATGGGGATGGGAACCTGGCAAGAGTCTCCTCACTCACTTGGCGCACATCAGAAAATGTGGGGAGCCCAGCAGTTATGGCCTAATGCAAGAGGGCCCTCATCACCGAGGGCAGGAGGCTCCCAGCAGGTTCCATGTGCCAACAGAGGGCCCACGTCACCAAGGTGACGTGTGCCAGACAGGCATGATTGACCTCACAGCAGAGGGCCCACCTCACAGAAGGGTGAGGAACCCAGCCAGGATCAGACTCTCACCTGAGGGCCCACATCAGCAAGGGGATGGGAACCAGTCAGGACTGTCTTCCCTCCAGTGGGGTCACATCATCGAAAGGTGCGGAACCCAGCACATGTGGCCTCAAATCAGAGGACACATATCACAAAGGGAATGGGAGTGAGGCAGGCAGGAGTAGCCTAAAAACAGAGGGCCCAAAGAATAAGAAAGGTGAGGAATCCAGCAGTTGGAACCTCCCAGCAGGCGGCCGAGAGCACAGAAGCTATGGGATGCAGGCAGGAGTGAACTAACACCAGAGAGCCCACATCATGAAACTGTGAGCAACCCAGGCTTTGGGACCTCAGAGCAGAAAGCCCACATCCCAATGGGGATGTGAACCTGGCTGGAGTGTCCTCGCACCACTGGGCGCACATCACAAAATGTGGGGAGCCCAGCAGTTAGGGCCTGACGCCAGAGGGCCCTCATCACCGAGGAGAGGAGGCTCCCAGCAGGCTCCAAGTGCCACCAGAGGGCTCATGTCCACAAGGCGAGGTGAGCAAGCCAGGCAGGAGTGACCTCACAGCAGACGGCCCACCTCACAGATGGGTGAGGAACCCAGCCAGGATCAGACTCTCAACAGAGGGCCCACATCACCAAGGGGATGTGAACCAGGCAGGAGTCTCCTAAGACCATTGGTCCCACATCATCGAAAGGTGAGGAACCCAGCACATGTGGCCTCAAACCAGACGACACACATCACGAAGGGGCTGGGAGTGAGGCAGGCAGGAGGATCCTCACAACAGAGGGCCCAAAAAATTAAAAAAGTGAGGAATCCAGCAGTTGGAACCTCCCAGCAGGCGGCCAAGAGCACAGAGGCTATGGGATCCAGGCCTCTGTGAACTAACACCAGAGAGCCCACATCATGAAAATGTGAACAACCCAGCCGTTGGGACCTCAGAGCAGAAGGCCCACATCCCCATGGAGATGGGATCCTAAGAGGAGTGCCAAAGCATCACTGGGCTCACTAAGTAAAGTTGGTGAGCCCAGCAGTTAGGGTCTGACGCAAGAGGGCCCTCATCACCGGGGGGAGGAGATTCCCAGCACGCTCCAACTGCCACCACACGGCTGACTTCACCAAGGCAATGTGTGCCAGCCATGCAGGAGTGACCTATCAGCAGAGGGTCTCCCTCACAGGTGGGTGAGGAACAAAGCCAGGAACAGACTCTCACCAGGGGGTCCACATAACCACGTGGATGAGAACCAGGCAGGAGTGTCCTCAGACTAGTGGGGCCACATCATCGAAAGGTGAGGAACCCAGCAAAGGTGGCCACAAACCAGAGGACCCACATCACCAAGGGGTTGAGAGTGAGGTAGGTGTCTGGACGGGCATATTTAACACTCATTTCCCACCAGGAAGAGGAATTAACCAAAGGCTCAGTGTGCCCTGCCAGAAGCAGATTAGGGCCTGAAGCAGTCTTGCGGGTTTGCGGCCAGCTCACAAGAAAGCGAGTTGAAGAAAGGAGCTCAGGGGCCCTGTAATTCACAAACCTGCAGAGTTATAAATGACAGATAACGTCCAAAAATATATTGAAGTAAGGCTGCGAAGAGGACTTGAAAGTGGGGCAGAATTGCAGGAAACCGATTTCAGGAGGTAGACTGGATTTGCATTTAAAGCAGAGGAAAAGAGGCAGAACATCGACAATGATGTACTTGGCAAAAAAGGGCGTATGAGTTTGTTCCTGAATATATTCAGGAAAAAACACATACGCCCTTTTTGGCAAACCAAGCAAGCTTGCAATGGAAATCCGAACTACTATGAAGTGTCACTTCCCCCCGGTCTAAAGGGCCATCTGAGAAAAGTGTAAAATCCAGAAAGGCAAGACAGGCCATGGGGAAAAAGGAGCCTTGTTATGCTGATGGGCGGGATGTAAATTGCCAACAGCCACTCTGGAGAAGTGTATGGTGTTTCCTGATACATCTGAAAAACAAAGCAACAGCGTCTAGGGCATTTCCACTTATGGTCCTATAGCTTAGGGAAATTAAAATCAAAAAGACACAGCCACCCCAAAATTTACGACGGCTCTGTTTACAGGAACCTCTTCTACAGTAGAAGTTAAATATCCCAGAGAACAAATAATTGATAAAGAAGTTGCGGTACTTACGTACAACAGAATACCACCCAGCAATGAAATCTGTGTCACCAGGCCTGTACCAGCATAATGAGTGGATTGAGGCATGATGATTCTAAGTGAAATAAGTCACACAGAAAAAGAAACATCATAAGGTATCACTAATGCATGGAATGTAAACTTGGCTACACAGGAACTGAATTACAAAACGGAACAGGGTCTCAAGTTTAGAAAACCAACTTATGCTTGCTTAAGGGGAAAGGTGAGTTGGGGTGCTGCATAAAACCAGAGTTTGAAATTAGCACAGATACCGTTCCATAAGCCAAATATGTAATAGACAAGACCTACCCCTTGCTCAATGAAATGGACTCAACAATGAGGTATCACCTCACACCTGTTAGAATGGGCATCATCTGAAAATCTACAAACAACAAATGCTGGAAAGGGTGTGGAGAAAAGGAAGCCTCTTCCACTATTGTTGGGAATATAAATTGATACAGTCACTATGGAGAACAATATGGAGTTTCTTAAGAAACTAATAAAAGAATTACCATATGATACAGCAATCCCAGTATTGGACATATACCCAGACAAAACCATAAATCAAAAAGAGACATTCACCGCAATGTTCATTGCATCACTATTTACAATATCGAAGTAATGGAAGCAACCTAAATGCCCACAGACAGACGAATGCATAAAGCTGTGGTACATATATAAAATGGAATATTACTAAGCCATGAAAGGAATGAAATTGGGTCATTTGTAGAGACGTCGATGGATCTAGAGACTGTCATACAGAGTGAAGTAAGTCAGAAAGAGAAAAACAAATCTTGTATATTCATGCATATATGTGGAACCTAGAAAAACTGTACAGATTAACCGTTTTGCAAGGCATAAATAGAGCAACAGATGTAGACAACAATCGTATGGACAACAAGGGGGGAAAGCTCTTGGAGGGGTGGTGGTGGGAGGAGTTGAGAGATTGGGATTGGCATGTAAACATTTATATGTATAAAATAGATAACCAATGAGAAGCTGCTGTATAAAAATATAAAATAAAATTCAAAATTAAAAAGAAATAAAATTTAAAAAATAAAACAGAAAAAACAATTATTCCCTTCACATACATGTATTTATATGAATAAATTATTTCCATGCTTATATCTGTAAATACAAAAAAGAGGAATAAAATCTACCTTGAACCAAAAACGAAAAAGAGAAAAAAAAAACAGAACCCACCAGTTACTCAGAGGAAAACCGTATCAGGGCACTTGCTCCAGTTGTAAACAATTCTGAAGTTGGTCAGTGGTGGGGAATCGTCTCCCATTCAGCCAGCAGCCCCCACACAACAAGCGTCCTCATTGCAAAGCTGGGGCACCGTGCCGAGGCATCTGTGAGTAAACGTGAGCTGAACCCCAGGCCAGTTGCTGCTGAACTGTTCCCGCCCTTCCCAGGTAAAACACCTGAATATATATATACAAGGACTTGAAAGCCTAGAGGAAGGGCCATGGAGCCACACGAGTGACAGCATGCCAGCTGACTTGGTGCCTGCAGGCCAGCCAGGATGGTCCTGGCCCTGGGTGCTCTTCTGGAAGATTTCCATTTCCCTGCCTGAGATACCCGTCCTGTCCCTGCCCCCACTGCTTTTTTCCTTCCTCACCTCTGCCCAGGGAGAAATTCCAGCAGCAGGTATGGGTGACACATCCTCTTCTTTAGCAGGTGGCAGCCTGGCAACTGCTGCAGAAAGTCCAGCAGAGCCCCACTCACACTGGGCCACCCACAAAGCCGTGGCCTCTCACTCCCTCCCACCAGCCCAGCCCCGAGACTGCTGACAGGGCAGAGAAAATGGCGTCAGGCACAGCTGCAGGGGCTTTTGCTGCCTGGAGTGGTATTTACATTGATCTCAACCCAGGCACACCTGGGGAGGGCTGGCCGGCATGGTAAGGCTGCCCAGGTCAGCCAATCATCACCCCTCAGGGGCTCACAGTTGCAGGAAATGGAACTTGCTGAACCGGCCAGGTCCAAGGAACAGGTGTGGGCTCCTGAGAGTCAGGATAGACAAGGGGCTGCAGCTTTGGCTTGTTTTCTAATCATTTTATCTGGCCCATGAGTGGGAGACAACTTCAAGAAAACCCTCTCCTAATGAGAGGAACCCAGGAGTCAGGGAGAGGAGGGGTGGGTGGTGGTTGGAGACAGAGGCCTGGTGCCCTGGGTGCAGTGGAAGTCTCTGGAAGACCAGGTGGAGGGAGGCCACACAGAGTGATGCCCAGGGTCACAGACCTGTCAGAGCTGCTGTTTGTTAGTTCAAGTCCTGCTCTGAGGTGCTCTGTGTCAGCTCTGAGCGACAGGTGAGCTGGGGGTGCTCTTCAATGAGGGCTATGTGCACGGTTCCTGTGTGCCCAGCCCTGCCACGGTACCTGCAAGGGTAGCTCTGTATCCTGGGAGGGGCCTGACCATGAGAGCCCCGTGGGCTGGGTTGGGGGTGGGGTACCTGTCCAGGAGAGCTCCATATCCTGGGATTGGCCTGACCACGAGAGCCCCATGGGCTGCTGGGGACCTGGTAAAGGATGTCAGGACAGTCAGTGAAGCCACCGAGGATATACCTCCAGTTACTCCTGATTCCTACACCCTGCTGGTCATTCTACCAACCACCAGGACATGGTATTCTGTATTAGTCTTCAATGATGCCTTCTTTTGTATTCCATTAGTCCCAGAGTCACAAGAAATTTTGGCTTGTGAGTGGCAGGACTCAACATACAACTAAAACAATACTTCCAGGCCGTCTTGCCCCAAGGGTTCAAAAATTCCCACACCATCTTTGGGGAAAGCTTAGCTAAAGACCGAAAAGTTCTACCTCTGGAAAAGGAAACCCTCCTTCAATATGCAGACGACATTCTGATCGCCAGCCCTACTAAGGAGGCCTCTGAACTACCAAGCCAATAAAGGATAGAAGTTGTCCAAGAAAAAGCTCAAATATCACAGACTGCGGTGACCTGCCTGGGCTTCATTCTCACACAAGGTCAGAGAAGCCCATCCCAGGAAAGGGAAGAAACCATTTGCAGCCTTACGCCTTTCTAAAACTAGAAGACAGCTTAGGGGTTCCTGGGGAGGCCAGGGTTTGCTGCTTCTGGATCCCTAACTACAGTCTACTAGCTGGGCCTCTATATGAAACACTGAAAGGAAAAGATGATGATCCTTTTGAACAGAATCCAGAAGTGGCCTTTCAAGAATGGAAAGAGCAGTCAATTCAGACCCTTGCCCTGGAACTCCCTAATTGAGCTAAACCCTTTGACCTTTCCATTCCCGGTGAAAGGTGAATCGCCATTGGAGAATTAGTGCAAAAACTGGGACCACTTGAAATGGAACAACGCAAGAATGCCATCCAGGTAGGATAAACTACAGTCACCAAGGGGCTTGGCCCACTGCCACATCTGGCCAAGATACTGGCGGTATCTAAAAACCTGGAAATCAGCAGCCCAAAAGGCCACCTCCCTCCTAAGGGAAAAGGACCCCACGTGGTGATCCTAATCACCAACCATGCCCTGAAGTTGCAGGGTTCGCTCCGTGGGCACACCGACCTCGAGTGAGGAGGCCCTCCAACTCCAACATCCAGAGAGATAACCGGGGGCAACAGGGCACCATGACGACTCGTGTGAACATCACTTGACCTGGAGTTTCTCTCATAAAACAACAATAGTGTGTCCCGAAGGAGTAGACTACTGCTTGCAGGACTTCCTGCACCCGGAGGGGAGCTAATAATCTTGGCGGGGGAACCGTATATCACACTGTCACCATAGAAAAGCCTACAGACACCGTGATGATGGTGGCCAATAAGACCGGCTGGACTCCTGTTTACTTCAAAAGGCTGTTGACTCAGTGGCCATCATGGTCCTTGATCACCACTGACCCTGGACTGTCTGGGAGTTGAGCGGGCAGGGCTCTGACACCTGGTGCTGTTTTTACGTTAATTCAGGGGCCTAATTGAAGAAAGAGCAGACTACTGGTCAGAGCATCTAGGCTGGCAGAAACGGTCAGCCTAAGGTGGCCGAACAAATGTGGGGCGGGGTGAAACCGGCCCCCACAGCGTCTCTGCACATCTCTTTCCTGGACCCTTAAAGGTCATTAGAATCTATAACACTTCCAATGCTGGTGCTCAGGCGGACGAGCAGGGAGGCAGGGGTCCTGGGGCCAATCAACGTCACCTGGAGGCTGCTGGGGAGAAGTTCTGACCCTCGTCCCCTGGTATGAGGGCTCCCAACTCAGCACTCAGCAGTTACAGAAGAAGGGTCTGCACCCTCAGCACTCCAAGAATGAGGAACGGGACAAAAGGCAGAGGAGGGGTTTGTCCCCAGCAAAGCCCATTAAAAATCCCTGGGAGATAAAAATAGAATCTGGACAATAAAGTCAAGTCTGACCTTTTTTTATCCTTTGTGCTTTGTCTAATTTCACATGCTCCTAGGGTCCCGCATGCAGAGGTTCCACACCCGGCACTTCAGACCAGATTTCCTGGTGCAGAATGGCTGGGTCGACACCTCAGCTCCTGGGGCCCAGTGCAGACTCCGAGATATAGAGCCTGAGCTGCAGCCAACCCGGCCCTCGAGAGCTCCGCCCCCTCCCTCCCACTGACTCTGACAGGATCTCTACACAGCAGCCCAGCCCACAGCCCACGGGGTAGTGCATGCTCTCACCTCTCCATTCTCTGATCAAAATATAAAGTTTCCTTTGCTTGTGAACCGAACTCACTCTCGATCTGTTGGCCCCAATGACACTGGGCAGGGGGACCCTTGTTGGGGTCCACTCTGGAGGATCAGTAACAGAAATTGAGACTATTGTAACTTCAATGAACAGATGTGTGAGCCAAACTGTAGTTAACATAGAACAGTTTATAAGGCTCGGGTAAAATAAGATGTTTCTAACACTTCCATTTGATATTTCCATCACTTTATTATAAGCAAGTTCAGTGAGAAGGTTTGTCTTATTTGTCAGGTCAATATTAGAGAAATGAAGTGATTTCTTTCCAAGGATGTACATCTAATAATCTTGGTTAAAGCTTCAATCTTGTTTTAAATGCTTTTCCATTGAAAATGATACCTCTCTTTCAGCTCCCCCATTTCTGAGAAGTATAAAATCTTATAATTTATTATTACCAAAGGGGAAAGGTGGGAGGAGGGATAAATTAACAGTTTGGAATTAACACATACACACTGCTATGTATAAAATAGATCATCAACAAGGAACTACTGTATAGCACAGGGAACTACACTCAATATTGTGCAATAACCTATAAGGGGAAATAATCGGAAAAAGAACAGATATTTTTATTGACATCATCTATCAATGACAGTTAAAGTGTAACCTAAGGGAAGCCGGTGGTGAGTGCTTCTGACCCTGAAGACTTCAGTCATCTAAAGTTTGGACTCTGCCTACTTCCCAAGGCCCTTAATGAACATATGTGTAGCCGTAGCTTAAAAAACTCCCCAGTTTGGGTTTCGGGGAGACACTGATTTTGAAAAAGCCCTGGTGTTCTCCTTACATGAATGGGACTCTTCCTACTGCTAAAACATGTCTGTCACATCCAGAGGATGGTATACCGTCTGATCGGGAAGAGTTTGGAAAAGGCATCTCATCTCCTCATCTCCTGGTGCTCGGGTTCACCCCTCCAGCGTCTTTACTAACAGTCTCCCCACTTGGAGATGTCAACACTGTCAACATCCTGTTGCGTACAGTTTGGAATTTGTCCAGAGGATGAAGCGGAAGGATGAGGAACAATGAGAGACAAGTCCTAGGTGTTCAGACAGGCACATGTCACTCTAATTTCCAATCAGGAAGATGAATTGACCAAAGGCTAGGGTTGCCCATGGAAACAGTATAGGGCTTGAGGAAATCCCACTGCTTTGTGGCCAGTTCCCATAAACACAAGTTGAACAATGGAACTCAGGGGCAGTAAAATTCACGAAACTGCAGAGTTGAAAATATCTATCACTGAAAAATGTCTTGAGGAAAGTCAGAGAAAAGGATTGGCAAGCAAGGGAGAATGGCAGGAAAGGGATTTGAGGAGGTAGAAAGGACTCGCCATTAAGCACAAGAAAAGGGGCTGAACATTGCCAACATTGCAGTTGGCCAAAAAGGCTGTATGCGTTTTTTTCTGTATATATTCAAGAAAAGGGCATACACTTTTTTAGCCAACCAAACAGGTGGGCACTGGAAATCAATACTACAAAAGATATCACTTCGCATCAGTCAGAAGAGCCATCCTCATAAAGTGTAAACGCCAGAAATGCAGGACAGGGCAAGGAGAAGAGGGAGCCCTGTGAGGCTTATAGTGGAAATGTATATTGCCAACGGCCATTCTGGAGAAGTGTATTGTGTTTACTAAAGCATCTAAAAAATGAGCTACAGAGCATAGGGCACTTGCACTCATGGGCGTATATCTTGGGAAAAACAAAAATCGAGAGGACACAGGCACCCCAATGTTTACTGCCTCTCTGTTTAAAAGATCCTCGACTAGGATATAACTTAAATGTCTCTGGAGGGAAAAAATGAATAGAGATGTGGTACTTATGTAGAGTGGAATATTACTCAGCCTGGAAATCAATGAAATATGGCCAGTTGTAACAACTCCGGAGGAGTTACGTATGATCGTTCTAAGTGACATAATTCAAAAAGAAAAAGACACATATCATAAGATATCACTTAAATGTGGAATCCAAAATGGCTACACATGAAATAAATTACAAAACAAAAACATAGTCAAATATGTAGAAAACACGCGTAAGGCTGCTAAACGGGAAAGGTGGGGAGGGGTGAGGCATCATCCAGGAGGTTGAAATTAGCAAAGATACCATTCCAAATACCAAACTGATAATCAACAAGGCCTACACGGTAGCTAAAAGAACTGCACTCAGCACACTCAAGTCACCGGAAAAGAATATCTATGACTGGTAAGAATCTGAAAAAGAATTTATTGATGTCTCTCTGTACGTGAATCAAGTGGATGTACAGCAGCAAGAAACAGAGCTTTGAAAATCAGCTGTAACCAATATAGTAATAAATTGAAAAAAATAAATGACAGAGAGACAGAGAAAATCTCTTACAACTTTTCCTCAGGGACGGTGATGCAACATGGATTGAACACATCTAGACCCACAGCAGGATGAGACATAAGGCTGGAAACTGTTCGCGCTAAGAGAAATGTGAGGTTGGGTGAGGAAATGCACATCCTTTAAAGTAATACTACCTGGTACCCATTCAATGGGTCCCAAATCTGCAGGTTCAAGGAATCTTCCTACAGCTAAAACATGCATGGAAAACCCAGAGGACTGTACACCATGTGATCGGGAGATGTGTCTAAAATGCACCTCATTTATCCTCTCCTGGTGCTCCTGTTCATCATTCCAGCCACGTTACTTAGAATCTCCCCACTTAGAGAATCAGCACATTTAAACTTCTGTTTCACACATTTTGCAAATTGTGAGGAGGATGAACGGGAACAGGGGGAACCAATGAGAGAATAGTTGTAGGGGTTTGGACGGGCACATGTCACTCTAATTTCCCATTAAGAATAAGAATTAAAAAAAGGCTCAGCCCGCCTCGCCGGAGCCAAAATAGGGCCTGAAGCAATCCTGCGGTTTTGAGGCCAGCTTACAAAAGAGCAACTTAAAAAATGGAGCTCAGGGTCACTGCAATTCACAAACCTGCAGAGTTATAAATGAAAACTAACATCCAAAAATATGTTGAGGTAAGGCAAAGAAGAGGATCTGAATGCAAGACAGAATTGCAAGAAACAGATTTCAAGAGATAGATTGGACTCGCCTTTAAAGCACATGAAAAGCGGCAGAATTTCGACAATGATGCAGTTGGCCCAAAAGGGAGTATGCGTTTTTTCCTGAATATATCCAGGAAAAAACGCATACGCACTTTATGGGCAACCAAGCAAGCAAGCAATGCAAATGTGCACAACAAAGAAGTCTCATTTCCCACCGGTCAAAAGGGCCATCCGAAAAAATTGTAAAAACCAGAAATGCAGGACAGGCCATGGAGAACAGGGAGCCTTTATACGCTGATGGACAGTGTGTGAACTGCCGAGAGCCACTCTGGAGAAGTGTATGGTGGTTCCTAAATCATCTAAAAAACAGAGCGACAGAGCATAGGGCACTTCCAATCACGGGAGTATATCTAGGGAAGTCTAAAAATCAACAAGACACAAGCACACCACAGTTTAGGGCTACTCTGTTTACAAGAACCTCAACTTCAGTACACCTTAAATATCCCAGGAAAGAGAACAATGGATAAAGAAAATGTGGTACTTATGTACAATGGAATATCTCTTCACCATGAAATCAATGTAATAAGGCTAGTAGAAGGATAAAGAGTGGATTGAGGTCCGATAATACTACTTGAAATAAGTCAAACAGAAAAAGAAACATATCATAAGATAACACTTATAGAGGGAGGATAAATATGGCTGCACAAAAAATGAATTACAAAACAGAACAGTGTCTCACATTTAGAAAACACACTTATGTCAGCTTAAGGGGAAAGGAGAGGTGGGGTGATGCATAAAACCAGAGTTTGAAATTAGCACAGATACCGTTCAATAAACCAAATAGGTATCAGACAAGATCTACACCTTGCTCAATGAACTGGCCTCAACACACCCTATACACCGCAGAGAAATATATCTGAGTAATAAGAATCTTAAAACCCATGTATTGATATATCTCCATAAGGGAATCAAGTGTGCACAGAGCGGCACAAACACAGCAGTGAAAATGAGCTAAACCCCATTATAGAAATAAATTTTAAAACCAAAACGCAGAAACAATGAAAGAGAGAAAAATTCTTACAAAATTCGCTCAGGGGCTGTGATGCAACCTGGAATGACCACATATAAACCCACAGCTGGATAAGACATAAGGCTGGACACTTGGGGCTGAAAGGATTGGTGAGCTTTGGTGAGCAACTGCCGAAAGTTTAATGCAATACTTCATGCTACTTATTCCAAGGGTCCCAACACTCCAAGTTGAAGGGAATCTTCCTACAGCTAAACCATGCATGGGAAATCCAGCAGATGGTATACCATATGATCGGGAAAGGTTTCTAAAATGCACCTCATTTTCCTCTCCTGGGGCTCCGGATCAACATTCCAGCCACTTTACTAACAACATCTCCACATGGAGAGTCAATGCCTTTAAGTTCCGGTATCGCACAGTCTGCAGTTAGTGCAGAGGATGAATGGGAATAGGGGGAACCAGTGAGAAAATAGCTGTAGCAGTTTCAATGGGCACATGTCACTCTAATTTCACATAAGGAAGAAGAATTAACCAAAGGCAGAGCAAGGCGCCCCAGAAGAAGAATAGGGCCTGAAGAAATCCTGTGGATATGAGGCAAGATCACAAAAATAAGAGCTGAAAAATGGAGCTAAGGGCCACTGCAATTCAAAAACCTGCAGAGTTATGAAGGCCAACTATTTTCCAAAAGTATATTGAGGTAAGGCTATGAAGAGGCACTGAGAGCAAGGCAGAACTGCAGGAAACCGATTTCAGGAGGTAGACTGGAATTGCATGTAAAGCATAGGAAAAGAGGCAGAACGTCCACAATGATGCACTTGGCCAAAAAGGGCGTATGCGTTTTTTCCTGAATATATTCAGGAAAAAACGCATACGCACTTTTTGGCCAACCAAGCAAGCTTTCAAAGGAAATCTGCACTACAATGAAGTCTCACTGCCCCCCGGTCAAAAGGGCTATCTGAAAAAAGTGTAAAATCCAGAAACGCAGGACAGGCCATGGAGAACTGGGAGCCTTGTTATGCCGATGGGCGGGATGTAAATTGCCAACAGCCACTCTGGAGAAGTGTATGGTGTTTCCTGAAACATCTAAAAAACAAGCAACAGAGCCTAGGGCACTTCCACTTATGGTCCTATAGCTTAGGGAAATTAAAATCAAAAAGACACAGCCACCCCAAAGTTTGGGACGGCTCTGTTTACAAGAATCTTGTTTACGGTACAAGTTCAATAGCACAAAAGCGAAAAATGGATAAAGAAGTTGTGGTACTTAAGTACAATGCAATATCACTCAGCAATGAAATCTTGTCATCAGGCCCGTAGCAGAATAATGAGTGGATTCAGGTACGATGATTCTAAGTGAAATAAGTCACACAGAAAAAGAAACATCATAAGATATCACTACTACACGGAATGTAAACTTGGCTACACAGGAACTGAATTACAAAACAGAACAGGGTCTCAAATGTAGAAAACCAACTTATGCTTGCTTAAGGGGAAAGGTGAGTTGGGGTGCTGCATGCAACCAGAGATTGAAATTAGCACAGATACCGTTCCATAAGCCAAATATGCAATAGACAAGAGCTACTCCTTGCTGAACGAAGTGGACTCAACACCCCATATTAAACGCCTAAGAATATACCTGACTAGAAATAATCTTAAAACCTACGGATTTATATGTCTCCGAAAGAGAATCAAGCGTGTGTACAGCGGCATAAACGCAGCAGTGATAGGATTGGTGAGGTTCGGTGAGCAAATGCAGACCCTTTGAAGTCATATTGCATGGTACCCATTCCATGGGTCTCAACTCTCCAAGTTTAAGGGATTCTTCCTTCAGGTAAAACATGCATGTGGAACACAGAGTATGATCCACCGTGTGATCAGGAAACGTGTTCAAATGTGTCTCAGTTTTCGTCCCCTGGTACTCGGGTGCAACACTCCAGACGCTTTACTAACACTCTCTCCAGTTGGAGAGCCCGTGCCTTTAACCTCCTGTATGGCCCAGTTTGCAATTTCTGCGGAAAATGTACAGGAATAGGGAGAACCAATGATAAACTAGCTGGAGGTGTCTGGACGGGCAAATTTAACTCTCATTTCCCACCAGGAAGAGGAATTAACCAAAGGCTCAGCGTGTCGTGCCGGATCCACACTAGGGCCTGAAGCAATCCTGCGGTGTTGCGGCCAGCTCACAAAAAAGCGAGTTGAAGAAAGGAGCTCAGGGGCACTGTAATTCACAAACCTGCAGAGTTATAAATGACAGCTATCGTCCAAAAATATATTGAAGTAAGGCTGCCAAGAGGACTTGAAAGTGGTGCAGAATTGCAGGAAACCGATTTCAGGAGGTACACTGGAATTGCATGTAAAGCATAGGAAAAGAGGCAGAACGTCCACAACGATGCACTTGGCCAAAAAGGGTGTATGCGTTTTTTCCATTCAGGAAAAAACGCATACGCCCTTTTTGGCCAACCAAGCAAGCTTGCAAAGGAAATCTGCACTACAATGAAGTCTCACTGCCGCCCAGTCAAAAGGGCCATCTGAGAAATGTGTAAAATCCAGAAAGGCAGGACAGGCCATGGAGAACTGGGAGCCTTGTTATGCTGATGGGCGGGATGTAAATTGCCAACAGCCACTCTGGAGAAGTGTATGGTGTTTCCTGAAACATCCAAAAAACAAAGCAACAGAGCCTAGGGCACTTCCACTTATGGTCCTATAGCTTAGGGAAATTAAAATCAAAAAGACACAGCCACCCCAAAGTTTGGGACGGCTCTGTTTACAAGAACCTCGTTTATGGTACAAGTTCAATATCACAGAAAGCGAAAAATGGATAAAGAAGTTGTGGTACTTACGTACAATGCAATATCACTCAGCAATGAAATCTATGTCATCAGGCCCGTAGCAGCATAATGAGTGGATTCAGGTACGATGATTCTAAGTGAAATAAGTCACACAGAAAAAGAAACATCATAAGATATCACCAATACACGGAATGTAAACTTGGCTACACAGGAACTGAATTACAAAACAGAACAGGGTCTCAAATGTAGAAAACCAACTTATGCTTGCTTAAGGGGAAAGGTGAGTTGGGGTGCTGCATGAAACCAGAGATTGAAATTAGCACAGATACCGTTCCATAAGCCAAATATGCAATAGACAAGAGCTACTCCTTGCTGAACGAAGTGGACTCAACACCCCATATTAAACGCCTAAGAATATACCTGACTAGAAATAATCTTAAAACCTACGGATTTATACGTCTCCGAAGGAGAATCAAGCGTGTGTACAGCGGCATAAACGCAGCAGTGATAGGATTGGTGAGGTTCGGTGAGCAAATGCAGACCCTTTGAAGTCCTATTGCATGGTACCCATTCCATGGGTCTCAACTCTCCAGGTTTAAGGGATTCTTCCTTCAGCTAAAACATGCATGTGGAACCCAGAGTATGATCCACCGTGTGATCGGGAAACGTGTTCAAATGTGTCTCCTTTTCGTCCCCTGGTACTCGGGTGCAACATTCCAGATGCTTTACTAACACTCTCCCCACTTGGAGAGTCAGTGCCTTTAACCTCCTGTTTGGCCCAGTTTGTAATTTCTGTGGAAAATGAACAGGAATAGGGAGAACGAAATAGAGACTAGCTGGAGGTGTCTGGACGGGCAAATTTAACTCTCATTTCCCACCAGGAAGAGGAATTAACCAAAGGCTCAGCGTGCCGTGCCGGAACCACACTAGGGCCTGAAGCAATCCTGCGGTGTTGCGGCCAGCTCACAAGAAAGCGAGTTGAAGAAAGGAGCTCAGGGGCACTGTAATTCACAAACCTGCAGAGTTATAAATGACAGCTATCGTCCAAAAATATATTGAAGTAAGGCTGCCAAGAGGACTTGAAAGCGGGGCAGAATTGCAGGAAACCGATTTCAGGAGGTACACTGGAATTGCATGTAAAGCATAGGAAAAGAGGCAGAACGTCCACAATGATGCACTTGGCCAAAAAGGGCGTATGCGTTTTTTCCTGAATATATTCAGGAAAAAACGCATACGCCCTTTTTGGCCAACCAAGCAAGCTTGCAAAGGATATCTGCACTACAATGAAGTCTCACTGCTCCCCGGTCAAAAGGGCTATCTGAAAAAAGTGTAAAATCCAGAAAGGCAGGACAGGCCATGGAGAACTGGGAGCCTTGTTATGCTGATGGGCGGGATGTAAATTGCCAACAGCCACTCTGGAGAAGTGTATGGTGTTTCCTGAAACATCTAAAAAACAAAGCAACAGAGCCTAGGGCACTTCCACTTATGGTCCTATAGCTTAGGGAAATTAAAATCAAAAAGACACAGTCACCCCAAAGTTTGGGATGGCTCTGTTGACAAGAACCTCGTTTACGGTACAAGTTCAATATCACAGAAAGCGAAAAATGGATAAAGAAGTTGTGGTACTTACGTACAATGCAATATCACTCAGCAATGAAATCTATGTCATCAGGCCCGTAGCAGCATAATGAGTGGATTCAGGTATGATGATTCTAAGTGAAATAAGTCACACATAAAAAGAAACACCATAAGATATCACTACTACACGGAAGGTAAACTTGGCTACACAAGAACTGAATTACAAAACAGAACAGGGTCTCAAATGTAGAAAACCAACTTATGCTTGCTTGAGGGGAAAGGTGAGTTAGGGTGCTGCATGAAACCAGAGATTGAAATTAGCACAGATACCGTTCCATAAGCCAAATATGTAATAGACAAGAGCTACTCCTTGCTCAACGAAGTGGACTCAACACCCCATATTAAATGCCTAAGAATATACCTGACTAGTAAGAATATTAAAACCTACCGATTTATATGTCTCCGAAAAAGAATCAAGCGTGTGTACGGCGGCATAAACGCAGCAGTGATAGGATTGGTGAAGTTCGGTGAGCAAATGCAGACCCTTTGAAGTCATATTGCATGGTACCCATTCCATGGGTCTCAACTCTCCAGGTTTAAGGGATTCTTCCTTCAGCTGAAACATGCATGTGGAACACAGAGTATGATCCACCGTGTGATCAGGAAACGTGTTCAAATGTGTCTCAGTTTTCGTCCCCTGGTACTCGGGTGCAACACTCCAGACGCTTTACTAACACTCTCTCCACTTGGAGAGCCCGTGCCTTTAACCTCCTGTATGGCCCAGTTTGCAATTTCTGCGGAAAATGTACAGGAATAGGGAGAACCAATGATAAACTAGCTGGAGGTGTCTGGACGGGAAAATTTAACTCTCATTTCCCACCAGGAAGAGGAATTAACCAAAGGCTCAGCGTGCCGTGCCGGAACTACACTAGGGCCTGAAGCAATCCTGCGGTGTTGCGGCCAGCTCACAAGAAAGCGAGTTGAAGAAACGAGCTCAGGGGCACTGTAATACACAAACCTGCAGAGTTATAAATGACAGCGATCGTCCAAAAATATATTGAAGTAAGGCTGCCAAGAGGACT
Source organism: Leucopleurus acutus (assembly GCF_964270905.1). Taxonomy (NCBI): domain Eukaryota; kingdom Metazoa; phylum Chordata; class Mammalia; order Artiodactyla; family Delphinidae; genus Leucopleurus; species Leucopleurus acutus. The sequence goes on from NW_028138952.1 coordinate 29,953, forward strand.
TGAAAGCGGGGCAGAATTGCAGGAAACCGATTTCAGGAGGTACACTGGAATTGCATGTAAAGCATAGGAAAAGAGGCAGAACGTCCACAATGATGCACTTGGCCAAAAAGGGCGTATGTGTTTTTTCCTGAATATATTCAGGAAAAAACGCATACGCCCTTTTTGGCCAACCAAGCAAGCTTGCAAAGGATATCTGCACTACAATGAAGTCTCACTGCTCCCCGGTCAAAAGGGCTATCTGAAAAAAGTGTAAAATCCAGAAAGGTAGGACAGGCCATGGAGAACTGGGAGCCTTGTTATGCTGATGGGCGGGATGTAAATTGCCAACAGCCACTCTGGAGAAGTGTATGGTTTTTCCTGAAACATCTAAAAAACAAAGCAACAGAGCCTTGGGCACTTCCACTTATGGTCCTATAGCTTAGGGAAATTAAAATCAAAAAGACACAGTCACCCCAAAGTTTGGGATGGCTCTGTTGACAAGAACCTCGTTTACGGTACAAGTTCAATATCACAGAAAGTGAAAAATGGATAAAGAAGTTGTGGTACTTACGTACAATGCAATATCACTCAGCAATGAAATCTATGTCATCAGGCCCGTAGCAGCATAATGAGTGGATTCAGGTATGATGATTCTAAGTGAAATAAGTCACACATAAAAAGAAACACCATAAGATATCACTACTACACGGAAGGTAAACTTGGCTACACAAGAACTGAATTACAAAACAGAACAGGGTCTCAAATGTAGAAAACCAACTTATGCTTGCTTGAGGGGAAAGGTGAGTTGGGGTGCTGCATGAAACCAGAGATTGAAATTAGCACAGATACCGTTCCATAAGCCAAATATGTAATAGACAAGAGCTACTCCTTGCTCAACGAAGTGGACTCAACACCCCATATTAAACGCCTAAGAATATACCTGACTAGTAAGAATATTAAAACCTACCGATTTATATGTCTCTGAAAAAGAATCAAGCGTGTGTACGGCGGCATAAACGCAGCAGTGATAGGATTGGTGAAGTTCGGTGAGCAAATGCAGACCCTTTGAAGTCATATTGCATGGTACCCATTCCATGGGTCTCAACTCTCCAGGTTTAAGGGATTCTTCCTTCAGCTGAAACATGCATGTGGAACACAGAGTATGATCCACCATGTGATCAGGAAACGTGTTCAAATGTGTCTCAGTTTTCGTCCCCTGGTACTCGGGTGCAACATTCAAGACGCTTTACTAACACTCTCCCCACTTGGAGAGTCAGTGTCTTTAAACTCCTGTTTGGCCCAGTTTGCAATTTCTGCGGAAAATGTACAGGAATAGGGAGAACTAATGAGACACTAGCTGGAGGTGTGTGGACGGGCAAATTTAACTCTCATTTCCCACCAGGAAGAGGAATTAACCAAAGGCTCAGCGTGCCGTGCCGGAACCACACTAGGGCCTGAAGCAATCCTGCGGTGTTGCGGCCAGCTCACAAGAAAGCGAGTTGAAGAAAGGAGCTCAGGGGCACTGTAATTCACAAACCTGCAGAGTTATAAATGACAGCTATCGTCCAAAAATATATTGAAGTAAGGCTGCCAAGAGGACTTGAAAGCGGGGCAGAATTGCAGGAAACCGATTTCAGGAGGTAGACGGGAATTGCATGTAAAGCATAGGAAAAGAGGCAGAACGTCCACAATGATGCACTTGGCCAAAAAGGGCGTATGCGTTTTTTCCTGAATATATTCAGGAAAAAACGCATACGCCCTTTTTGGCCAACCAAGCAAGCTTGCAAAGGAAATCTGCACTACAATGAAGTCTCGCTGCCCCCCGGTCAAAAGGGCCATATGAAAAAAGTGTAAAATCCAGAAAGGCAGGACAGGCCATGAAGAACTGGGAGCCTTGTTATGCTGATGGGCGGGATGTAAATTGCCAACAGCCACTCTGGAGAAGTGTATGGTGTTTCCGGAAACATCTAAAAAACTAAGCAACAGAGCCTAGGGCACTTCCACTTATGGTCCTATAGCTTAGGGCAATTAAAATCAAAGAGACACAGCCACCCCAAAGTTTGGGACGGCTCTGTTTACAAGAATCTTGTTTACGGTACAAGTTCAATATCACAAAAGCGAAAAATGGATAAAGAAGTTGTGGTACTTACGTACAATGCAATATCACTCAGCAATGAAGTCTATGTCATCAGGCCCGTAGCAGCATAATGAGTGGATTCAGGTACGATGATTCTAAGTGAAATAAGTCACACAGAAAAAGAAACATCATAAGATATCACTACTACACGGAATGTAAACTTGGCTACACAGGATCTGAATTACAAAACAGAACAGGGTCTCAAATGTAGAAAACCAACTTATGCTTGCTTAAGGGGAAAGGTGAGTTGGGGTGCTGCATGAAACCAGAGATTGAAATTAGCACAGATACCGTTCCATAAGCCAAATATGTAATAGTCAAGAGCTACTCCTTGCTCAACGAAGTGGACTCAACACCCCATATTAAACGCCTAAGAATATACCTGACTAGAAATAATCTAAAAACCTACCGATTTATATGTCTCCGAAAGAGAATCAAGCGTGTGTACAGTGACATAAACGCAGCAGTGATAGGATTGGTGAGGTTCGGTGAGCAAATGCAGACCCTATGAAGTCATATTGCATGGTACCCATTCCATGGGTCTCAACTCTCCAGGTTTAAGGGATTCTTCCTTCAGCTAAAACATGCATGTGGAACCCAGAGTATGATCCACCGTGTGATCGGGAAACGTGTTCAAATGTGTCTCGTTTTCGTCCCCTGGTACTCGAGTGCAACATTCCAGATGCTTTACTAACACTCTCCCCACTTGGAGAGTCAGTGCCTTTAACCTCCTGTTTGGCCCAGTTTGCAATTTCTGTGGAAAATGAACAGGAATAGGGAGAACGAAAGAGAGACTAGCTGGAGGTGTCTGGACGGGCAAATTTAACTCTCATTTCCCACCAGGAAGAGGAATTAACCAAAGGCTCAGCGTGCCGTGCCGGAACTACACTAGGGCCTGAAGCAATCCTGCGGTGTTGCGGCCAGCTCACAAGAAAGCGAGTTGAAGAAAGGAGCTCAGGGGCACTGTAATTCACAAACCTGCAGAGTTATAAATGACAGCTATCGTCCAAAAATATATTGAAGTAAGGCTGCCAAGAGGACTTGAAAGCGGGGCAGAATTGCAGGAAACCGATTTCAGGAGGTAGACGGGAATTGCATGTAAAGCATAGGAAAAGAGGCAGAACGTCCACAATGATGCACTTGGCCAAAAAGGGCGTATGCGTTTTTTCCTGAATATATTCAGGAAAAAACGCATACGCCCTTTTTGGCCAACCAAGCAAGCTTGCAAAGGAAATCTGCACTACAATGAAGTCTCACTGCCCCCCGGTCAAAAGGGACATCTGAAAAAAGTGTAAAATCCAGAAAGGCAGGACAGGCCATGAAGAACTGGGAGCCTTGTTATGCTGATGGGCGGGATGTAAATTGCCAACAGCCACTCTGGAGAAGTGTATGGTGTTTCCTGAAACATCTAAAAAACTAAGCAACAGAGCCTAGGGCACTTCCACTTATGGTCCTATAGCTTAGGGAAATTAAAATCAAAGAGACACAGCCACCCCAAAGTTTGGGACAGCTCTGTTTACAAGAATCTTGTTTACGGTACAAGTTCAATATCACAAAAGCGAAAAATGGATAAAGAAGTTGTGGTACTTACGTACAATGCAATATCACTCAGCAATGAAATCTATGTCATCAGGCCCGTAGCAGCATAATGAGCGGATTCAGGTATGATGATTCTAAGTGAAATAAGTCACACAGAAAAAGAAACATCATAAGATATCAGTACTACACGGAATGTAAACTTGGCTACACAGGAACTGAATTACAAAACAGAACAGGGTCTCAAATGTAGAAAACCAACTTATGCTTACTTGAGGGGAAAGGTGAGTTGGGGTGCTGCATGAAACCAGAGATTGAAATTAGCACAGATACCGTTCCATAAGCCAAATATGTAATAGACAAGAGCTACTCCTTGCTCAACGAAGTGGACTCAACACCCCATATTAAACGCCTAAGAATATACCTGACTAGTAAGAATCTTAAAACCTATGGATTTATATGTCTCCGAAAGTGAATCAAGCGTGTGTACAGCGGCATAAACGCAGCAGTGATAGGATTGGTGAGGTTCGGTGAGCAAATGCAGACCCTTTGAAGTCATACTGCATGGTACCCATTCCATGGGTCTCAACTCTCCAGGTTTAAGGGATTCTTCCTTCAGCTGAAACATGCATGTGGAACACAGAATATGACCCACCGTGTGATCAGGAAACGTGTTCAAATGTGTCTCAGTTTTCGTCCCCTCGTACTCGGGTGCAACATTCAAGACGCTTTACTAACACTCTCCCCACTTGGAGAGTCAGTGCCTTTAACCTCCTGTTTGGCCCAGTTTGTAATTTCTGTGGAAAATGAACAGGAATAGGGAGAACGAAAGAGAGACTAGCTGGAGGTGTCTTGACGGGCAAATTTAACTCTCATTTCCCACCAGGAAGAGGAATTAACCAAAGGCTCAGCGTGCCGTGCCGGAACTACACTAGGGCCTGAAGCAATCCTGCGGTGTTGCGGCCAGCTCACAAGAAAGCGAGTTGAAGAAACGAGCTCAGGGGCACTGTAATTCACAAACCTGCAGAGTTATAAATGACAGCTATCGTCCAAAAATATATTGAAGTAAGGCTGCCAAGAGGACTTGAAAGTGGTGCAGAATTGCACGAAACCGATTTCAGGAGGTAGACTGGAATTGCATGTAAAGCATAGGAAAAGCGGCAGAACGTCCACAACGATGCACTTGGCCAAAAAGGGCGTATGCGTTTTTTCCATTCTGGAAAAAACGCATACGCCCTTTTTGGCCAACCAAGAAAGCTTGCAAAGGAAATCTGCACTACAATGAAGTCTCACTGCCCCCCGGTCAAAAGGGCCATCTGAAAAAAGTGTAAAATCCAGAAAGGCAGGACAGGCCATGGAGAACTGGGAGCCTTGTTATGCTGATGGGCGGGATGTAAATTGCCAACAGCCACTCTGGAGAAGTGTATGGTGTTTCCTGAAACATCGAAAAAACAAGCAACAGAGCCTAGGGCACTTCCACTTATGGTCCTATAGCTTAGGGAAATTAAAATCAAAAAGACACAGCCACCCCAAAGTTTGGGACGGCTCTGTTTACAAGAATCTTGTTTACGGTACAAGTTCAATAGCACAAAAGCGAAAAATGGATAAAGAAGTTGTGGTACTTAAGTACAATGCAATATCACTCAGCAATGAAATCTTGTCATCAGGCCCGTCGCAGCATAATGAGTGGATTCAGGTACGATGATTCTAAGTGAAATAAGTCACACAGAAAAAGAAACATCATAAGATATCACTACTACACAGAATATAAACTTGGCTACACAGGAACTGAATTACAAAACAGAACAGGGTCTCAAATGTAGAACACCAACTTATGCTTGCTTAAGGGGAAAGGTGAGTTGGGGTGCTGCATGAAACCAGTGATTGAAATTAGCACAGATACCGTTCTATAAGCCAAATATGCAATAGACAATAGCTACTCCTTGCTGAACGAAGTGGACTCAACACCCCTTATTAAACGCCTAAGTATATACCTGACTAGAAATAATCTTAAAACCTACGGATTTATATGTCTCCGAAAGAGAATCAAGCATGTGTACAGCGGCATAAACGCAGCAGTGATAGGATTGGGGAGGTTTGGTGAGCAAATGCAGATCCTTTGAAGTCATATTGCATGGTACCCATTCCATGGGTCTCAACTCTCCAGGTTTAAGGGATTCTTCCTTCAGCTAAAACATGCATGTGGAACCCAGAGAATGATCCACCATATGATTGGGAAACGTGTTCAAATGTGTCTCAGTTTTCGTCCCCTGGTACTCGGGTGCCACATTCAAGACGCTTTACTAACACTCTCCCCACTTGGAGAGTCATTGCCTTTAAACTCCTGTTTGGCCCTGTTTGCAATTTCTGCGGAAAATGTACAGGAATAGGGAGAACCAATGAGAAACTAGCTGGAGGTGTCTGGACAGGCAAATTTAACTGTCATTTCCCACCAGGAAGAGGAATTAACCAAAGGCTCAGCGTGCCGTGCCGGAACCACACTAGGGCCTGAAGCAATCCTGCGGTGTTGCGGCCAGCTCACAAGAAAGCAAGTTGAAGAAAGGAGCTCAGGGGCACTGTAATTAACAAACCTGCAGTTATAAATGACAGCTATCGTCCAAAAATATATTGAAGTAAGGCTGCCAAGAGGACTTGAAAGCGGGGCAGAATTGCAGGAAATCGATTTCAGGAGGTACACTGGAATTGCATGTAAAGCATAGGAAAAGAGGCAGAACGTCCACAATGATGCACTTGGCCAAAAAGGGCGTATGCGTTTTTTCCTGAATATATTCAGGAAAAAACGCATACGCCCTTTTTGGCCAACCAAGCAAGCTTGCAAAGGATATCTGCACTACAATGAAGTCTCACTGCTCCCCGGTCAAAAGGGCTATCTGAAAAAAGTGTAAAATCCAGAAAGTCAGGACAGGCCATGGAGAACTGGGAGCCTTGTTATGCTGATGGGCGGGATGTAAATTGCCAACAGCCACTCTGGAGAAGTGTATGGTGTTTCCTGAAACATCTAAAAAACAAAGCAACAGAGCCTAGGGCACTTCCACTTATGGTCCTATAGCTTAGGGAAATTAAAATCAAATAGACACAGTCACCCCAAAGTTTGGGACGGCTCTGTTGACAAGAACCACGTTTACGGTACAAGTTCAATATCACAGAAAGCGAAAAATGGATAAAGAAGTTGTGGTACTTACGTACAATGCAATATCACTCAGCAATGAAATCTATGTCATCAGGCCCGTAGCAGCATAATGAGTGGATTCAGGTACGATGATTCTAAGTGAAATAAGTCACACATAAAAAGAAACATCATAAGATATCACCAATACACGGAATGTAAACTTGGCTACACAGGAACTGAATTACAAAACAGAACAGGGTCTCAAATGTAGAAAACCAACTTATGCTTGCTTAAGGGGAAAGGTGAGTTGGGGTGCTGCATGAAACCAGAGATTGAAATTAGCACAGATACCGTTTCATAAGCCAAATATGCAATAGACAAGAGCTACTCCTTGCTGAACGAAGTGGACTCAACACCCCATATTAAACGCCTAAGAATATACCTGACTAGAAATAATCTTAAAACCTACGGATTTATATGTCTCCGAAAGAGAATCAAGTGTGTGTACAGCGGCATAAACGCAGCAGTGATAGGATTGGTGAGGTTCGGTGAGCAAATGCAGACCCTTTGAAGTCATATTGCATGGTACCCATTCCATGGGTCTCAACTCTCCAGGTTTAAGGGATTCTTCCTTCAGCTAAAACATGCATGTGGAACCCAGAGTATGATCCACCGTGTGATCGGGAAACGTGTTCAAATGTGTCTCGTTTTCGTCCCCTGGTACTCAGGTGCAACATTCCAGATGCTTTACTAACACTCTCCCCACTTGGAGAGTCAGTGCCTTTAACCTCCTATTTGGCCCAGTTTGTAATTTCTGTGGAAAATGAACAGGAATAGGGAGAACGAAAGAGAGACTAGCTGGAGCTGTCTGGACGGGCAAATTTAACTCTCATTTCCCACCAGGAAGAGGAATTAACCAAAGGCTCAGCGTGCCGTGCCGGAACTACACTAGGGCCTGAAGCAATCCTGCGGTGTTGCGGCCAGCTCACAAGAAAGCGAGTTGAAGAAAGGAGCTCAGGGGCACTGTAATTCACAAACCTGCAGAGTTATAAATGACAGCGATCGTCCAAAAATATATTGAAGTAAGGCTGCCAAGAGGACTTGAAAGCGGGGCAGAATTGCAGGAAATCGATTTCAGGAGGTACACTGGAATTGCATGTAAAGCATACGAAAAGAGGCAGAACGTCCACAATGATGCACTTGGCCAAAAAGGGCGTATGCGTTTTTTCCTGAATATATTCAGGAAAAAACGCATACGCCCTTTTTGGCCAACCAAGCAAGCTTGCAAAGGATATCTGCACTACAATGAAGTCTCACTGCTCCCCGGTCAAAATGGCTATCTGAAAAAAGTGTAAAATCCAGAAACGCAGGACAGGCCATGGAGAACTGGGAGCCTTGTTATGCTGATGGGCGGGATGTAAATTGCCAACAGCCACTCTGGAGAAGTGTATGGTGTTTCCTGAAACATCTAAAAAACAAAGCAACAGAGCCTAGGGCACTTCCACTTATGGTCCTATAGCTTAGGGAAATTAAAATAAAAAAGACACAGCCACCCCAAAGTTTGGGACGGCTCTGTTTACAAGAACCTCGTTTATGGTACAAGTTCAATATCACAGAAAGCGAAAAATGGATAAAGAAGTTGTGGTACTTACGTACAATGCAATATCACTCAGCAATGAAATCTATGTCATCAGGCCCGTAGCAGCATAATGAGTGGATTCAGGTATGATGATTCTAAGTGAAATAAGTCACACAGAAAAAGAAACATCATAAGATATCACCAATACACGGAATGTAAACTTGGCTACACAGGAACTGAATTACAAAACAGAACAGGGTCTCAAATGTAGAAAACCAACTTATGCTTGCTTGAGGGGAAAGGTGAGTTGGGGTGCTGCATGAAACCAGAGATTGAAATTAGCACAGATACCGTTCCATAAGCCAAATATGCAATAGACAAGAGCTACTCCTTGCTCAACGAAGTGGACTCAACACCCCATATTAAACGCCTAAGAATATACCTGACTAGAAATAATCTTAAAACCTACGGATTTATATGTCTCCGAAAGAGAATCAAGCGTGTGCACAGCGGCATAAACGCAGCAGTGATAGGATTGGTGAGGTTCGGTGAGCAAATGCAGACCCTTTGAAGTCATATTGCATGGTACCCATTCCATGGGTCTCAACTCTCCAGGTTTAAGGGATTCTTCCTTCAGCTGAAACATGCATGTGGAACCCAGAGTATGATCCACCGTGTGATCGGGAAACGTGTTCAAATGTGTCTCGTTTTCGTCCCCTGGTACTCGGGTGCAACATTCCAGATGCTTTACTAACACTCTCCCCACTTGGAGAGTCAGTGCCTTTAACCTCCAGTTTGGCCCAGTTTGTAATTTCTGTGGAAAATGAACAGGAATAGGGAGAACGAAAGAGAGACTAGCTGGAGGTGTCTTGACGGGCAAATTTAACTCTCATTTCCCACCAGGAAGAGGAATTAACCAAAGGCTCAGCGTGCCGTGCCGGAACTACACTAGGGCCTGAAGCAATCCTGCGGTGTTGCGGCCAGCTCACAAGAAAGCGAGTTGAAGAAACGAGCTCAGGGGCACTGTAATTCACAAACCTGCAGAGTTATAAATGACAGCTATCGTCCAAAAATATATTGAAGTAAGGCTGCCAAGAGGACTTGAATGCGGGGCAGAATTGCAGGAAATCGATTTCAGGAGGTACACTGGAATTGCATGTAAAGCATAGGAAAAGAGGCAGAACGTCCACAATGATGCACTTGGCCAAAAAGGGCGTATGCGTTTTTTCCTGAATATATTCAGGAAAAAACGCATACGCCCTTTTTGGCCAACCAAGCAAGCTTTCAAAGGAAATCTACACTACAATGAAGTCTCACTGCCCCCCGGTCAAAAGGGACATCTGAAAAAAGTGTAAAATCCAGAAAGGCAGGACAGGCCATGGAGAACTGGGAGCCTTGTTATGCTGATGGGTGGGATGTAAATTGCCAACAGCCACTCTGGAGAAGTGTATGGTGTTTCCTGAAACATCTAAAAAACAAGCAACAGAGCCTAGGGCACTTCCACTTATGGTCCTATAGCTTAGGGAAATTAAAATCAAAAAGACACAGCCACCCCAAAGTTTGGGACGGCTCTGTTTACAAGAATCTTGTTTACGGTACAAGTTCAATAGCACAAAAGCGAAAAATGGATAAAGAAGTTGTGGTACTTAAGTACAATGCAATATGACTCAGCAATGAAATCTTGTCATCAGGCCCGTCGCAGCATAATGAGTGGAGTCAGGTACGATGATTCTAAGTGAAATAAGTCACACAGAAAAAGAAACATCATAAGATATCACTACTACACGGAATATAAACTTGGCTACACAGGAACTGAATTACAAAACAGAACAGGGTCTCAAATGTAGAACACCAACTTATGCTTGCTTAAGGGGAAAGGTGAGTTGGGGTGCTGCATGAAACCAGTGATTGAAATTAGCCCAGATACCGTTCTATAAGCCAAATATGCAATAGACAATAGCTACTCCTTGCTGAACGAAGTGGACTCAACACCCCATATTAAACGCCTAAGAATATACCTGTCTAGAAATAATCTTAAAACCTACGGATTTATATGTCTCTGAAAGAGAATCAAGCGTGTGTAGGGCGGCATAAACGCAGCAGTGATAGGATTGGGGAGGTTTGGTGAGCAAATGCAGATCCTTTGAAGTCATATTGCATGGTACCCATTCCATGGGTCTCAACTGTCCAGGTTTAAGGGATTCTTCCTTCAGCTAAAACATGCATGTGGAACCCAGAGTATGATCCACCGTGTGATCGGGAAACGTGTTCAAATGTGTCTCAGTTTTCGTCCCCTGGTACTCGGGTGCAACATTCAAGACGCTTTACTAACACTCTCCCCACTTGGAGAGTCATTGCCTTTAAACTCCTGTTAGGCCCAGTTTGCAATTTCTGCGGAAAATGTACAGGAATAGGGAGAACCAATGAGAGACCAGCTGGAGGTGTGTGGACAGGCAAATTTAACTCTCATTTCCCACCAGGAAGAGGAATTAACCAAAGGCTCAGCGTGCCGTGCCGGAACCACACTAGGGCCTGAAGCAATCCTGCGGTGTTGCGGCCAGCTCACAAGAAAGCGAGTTGAAGAAAGGAGCTCAGGGGCACTGTAATTCACAAACCTGCAGAGTTATAAATGACAGCTATCGTCCAAAAATATATTGAAATAAGGCTGCAAGAGGACTTGAAAGTGGTGCAGAACTGCACGAAACCGATTTCAGGAGGTAGACTGGAATTGCATGTAAAGCATAGGAAAAGAGGCAGAACTTCCACAACGATGCACTTGGCCAAAAAGGGCGTATGTGTTTTTTCCTGAATATATTCAGGAAAAAACGCATACACCCTTTTTGACCAACCAAGAAAGCTTGCAAAGGAAATCTGCACTAAAATGAAGTCTCACTGCCGCCCAGTCAAAAGGGCCATCTGAAAAATGTGTAAAATCCAGAAAGGCAGGACAGGCCATGGAGAACTGGGAGCCTTGTTATGCTGATGGGCGGGATGTAAATTGCCAACAGCCACTCTGGAGAAGTGTATGGTGTTTCCTGAAACATCTAAAAAACAAATCAACAGAGCCTAGGGCACTTCCACTTATGGTCCTATAGCTTAGGGAAATTAAAATCAAAAAGACACAGTCACCCCAAAGTTTGGGATGGCTCTGTTGACAAGAACCTCGTTTACAGTACAAGTTCAATATCACAGAAAGCGAAAAATGGATAAAGAAGTTGTGGTACTTACGTACAATGCAATATCACTCAGCAATGAAATCTATGTCATCAGGCCCGTAGCAGCATAATGAGTGGATTCAGGTATGATGATTCTAAGTGAAATAAGTCACACATAAAAAGAAACACCATAAGATATCACTACTACACGGAAGGTAAACTTGGCTACACAAGAACTGAATTACAAAACAGAACAGGGTCTCAAATGTAGAAAACCAACTTATGCTTGCTTGAGGGGAAAGGTGAGTTGGGGTGCTGCATGAAACCAGAGATTGAAATTAGCACAGATACCGTTCCATAAGCCAAATATGTAATAGACAAGAGCTACTCCTTGCTCAACGAAGTGGACTCAACACCCCATATTAAACGCCTAAGAATATACCTGACTAGTAAGAATATTAAAACCTACCGATTTATATGTCTCCGAAAAAGAATCAAGCGTGTGTACGGCGGCATAATCGCAGCAGTGATAGGATTGGTGAAGTTCGGTGAGCAAATGCAGACCCTTTGAAGTCATATTGCATGGTACCCATTCCATGGGTCTCAACTCTCCAGGTTTAAGGGATTCTTCCTTCAGCTGAAACATGCATGTGGAACACAGAGTATGAGACACCATGTGATCAGGAAACGTGTTCAAATGTGTCTCAGTTTTCGTTCCTGGTACTCGGGTGCAACATTCAAGACGCTTTACTAACACTCTCCCCACTTGGAGAGTCAGTGTCTTTAAACTCCTGTTTGGCCCAGTTTGCAATTTCTGCGGAAAATGTACAGGAATAGGGAGAACTAATGAGACACTAGCTGGAGGTGTGTGGACGGGCAAATTTAACTCTCATTTCCCACCAGGAAGAGGAATTAACCAAAGGCTCAGCGTGCCGTGCCGGAACCACACTAGGGCCTGAAGCAATCCTGCGGTGTTGCGGCCAGCTCACAAGAAAGCGAGTTGAAGAAAGGAGCTCAGGGGCACTGTAATTCACAAACCTGCAGAGTTATAAATGACAGCTATCGTCCAAAAATATATTGAAGTAAGGCTGCCAAGAGGACTTGAAAGTGGTGCAGAATTGCACGAAACCGATTTCAGGAGGTAGACTGGAATTGCATGTAAAGCATAGGAAAAGAGGCAGAACGTCCACAATGATGCACTTGGCCAAAAAGGGCGTATGCGTTTTTTCCTGAATATATTCAGGAAAAAACGCATACGCCCTTTTTGGCCAACCAAGCAAGCTTGCAAAGGAAATCTGCACCACAATGAAGTCTCACTGCCCCCCGGTCAAAAGGGATATCTGAAAAAAGTGTAAAATCCAGAAAGGCAGGACAGGTCATGGAGAACTGGGAGCCTTGTTATGCTGATGGGCGGGATGTAAATTGCCAACAGCCACTCTGGAGAAGTGTATGGTGTTTCCTGAAACATCTAAAAAACAAAGCAACAGAGCCTAGGGCACTTCCACTTATGGTCCTATAGCTTAGGGAAATTAAAATCAAAAAGACACAGCCACCCCAAAGTTTGGGACGGCTCTGTTTACAAGAACCTCGTTTACGGTACATGTTCAATATCACAGAAAGCGAAAAATGGATAAAGAAGTTGTGGTACTTACGTACAATGCAATATCACTCAGCAATGAAATCTATGTCATCAGGCCCGTCGCAGCATAATGAGTGGATTCAGGTACGATGATTCTAAGTGAAATAAGTCACACAGAAAAAGAAACATCATAAGATATCACTACTACACGGAATGTAAACTTGGCTACACAGGAACTGAATTACAAAACAGAACAGGGTCTCAAATGTAGAAAACCAACTTATGCTTGCTTAAGGGGAAAGGTGAGTTGGGGTGCTGCATGAAACCAGAGATTGAAATTAGCACAGATACCGTTCCATAAGCCAAATATGCAATAGACAAGAGCTACTCCTTGCTGAACGCAGTGGAATCAACACCCCATATTAAACGCCTAAGAATATACCTGACTAGAAATAATCTTAAAACCTACGGATTTATATGTCTCCGAAAGAGAATCAAGCGTGTGTACAGCGGCATAAACGCAGCAGTGATAGGATTGGTGAGGTTCGGTGAGCAAATGCAGACCCTTTGAAGTCATATTGCATGGTACCCATTCCATGGGTCTCAACTCTCCAAGTTTAAGGGATTCTTCCTTCAGCTAAAACATGCATGTGGAACACAGAGTATGATCCACCGTGTGATCAGGAAACGTGTTCAAATGTGTCTCAGTTTTCGTCCCCTGGTACTCGGGTGCAACACTCCAGACGCTTTACTAACACTCTCTCCACTTGGAGAGTCCGTGCCTTTAACCTCCTGTATGGCCCAGTTTGCAATTTCTGCGGAAAATGTACAGGAATAGGGAGAACCAATGATAAACTAGCTGGAGGTGTCTGGACGGGCAAATTTAACTCTCATTTCCCACCAGGAAGAGGAATTAACCAAAGGCTCAGCGTGCCGTGCCGGATCCACACTAGGGCCTGAAGCAATCCTGCGGTGTTGCGGCCAGCTCACAAAAAAGCGAGTTGAAGAAAGGAGCTCAGGGGCACTGTAATTCACAAACCTGCAGAGTTATAAATGACAGCTATCGTCCAAAAATATATTGAAGTAAGGCTGCCAAGAGGACTTGAAAGTGGTGCAGAATTGCACGAAACCGATTTCAGGAGGTAGACTGGAATTGCATGTAAAGCATAGGAAAAGAGGCAGAACGTCCACAACGATGCACTTGGCCAAAAAGGGCGTATGCGTTTTTTCCATTCAGGAAAAAACGCATACGCCCTTTTTGGCCAACCAAGAAAGCTTGCAAAGGAAATCTGCACTACAATGAAGTCTCACTGCCGCCCAGTCAAAAGGGCCATCTGAAAAATGTGTAAAATCCAGAAAGGCAGGACAGGCCATGGAGAACTGGGAGCCTTGTTATGCTGATGGGCGGGATGTAAATTGCCAACAGCCACTCTGGAGAAGTGTATGGTGTTTCCTGAAACATCTAAAAAATAAAGCAACAGAGCCTAGGGCACTTCCACTTATGGTCCTATAGCTTAGGGAAATTAAAATCAAAAAGACACAGTCACCCCAAAGTTTGGGATGGCTCTGTTGACAAGAACCTCGTTTACAGTACAAGTTCAATATCACAGAAAGCGAAAAATGGATAAAGAAGTTGTGGTACTTACGTACAATGCAATATCACTCAGCAATGAAATCTATGTCATCAGGCCCATAGCAGCATAATGAGTGGATTCAGGTATGATGATTCTAAGTGAAATAAGTCACACATAAAAAGAAACACCATAAGATATCACTACTACACGGAAGGTAAACTTGGCTACACAAGAACTGAATTACAAAACAGAACAGGGTCTCAAATGTAGAAAACCAACTTATGCTTGCTTGAGGGGAAAGGTGAGTTGGGGTGCTGCATGAAACCAGAGATTGAAATTAGCACAGATACCGTTCCATAAGCCAAATATGTAATAGACAAGAGCTACTCCTTGCTCAACGAAGTGGACTCAACACCCCATATTAAACGCCTAAGAATATACCTGACTAGTAAGAATATTAAAACCTACCGATTTATATGTCTCCGAAAAAGAATCAAGCGTGTGTACGGCGGCATAAACGCAGCAGTGATAGGATTGGTGAAGTTCGGTGAGCAAATGCAGACCCTTTGAAGTCATATTGCATGGTACCCATTCCATGGGTCTCAACTCTCCAGGTTTAAGGGATTCTTCCTTCAGCTGAAACATGCATGTGGAACACAGAGTATGATCCACCATGTGATCAGGAAACGTGTTCAAATGTGTCTCAGTTTTCGTCCCCTGGTACTCGGGTGCAACATTCAAGACGCTTTACTAACACTCTCCCCACTTGGAGAGTCAGTGTCTTTAAACTCCTGTTTGGCCCAGTTTGCAATTTCTGCGGAAAATGTACAGGAATAGGGAGAACTAATGAGACACTAGCTGGAGGTGTGTGGACGGGCAAATTTAACTCTCATTTCCCACCAGGAAGAGGAATTAACCAAAGGCTCAGCGTGCCGTGCCGGAACCACACTAGGGCCTGAAGCAATCCTGCGGTGTTGCGGCCAGCTCACAAGAAAGCGAGTTGAAGAAAGGAGCTCAGGGGCACTGTAATTCACAAACCTGCAGAGTTATAAATGACAGCTATCGTCCAAAAATATATTGAAGTAAGGCTGCCAAGAGGACTTGAAAGTGGTGCAGAATTGCACGAAACCGATTTCAGGAGGTAGACTGGAATTGCATGTAAAGCATAGGAAAAGAGGCAGAACGTCCACAATGATGCACTTGGCCAAAAAGGGCGTATGCGTTTTTTCCTGAATATATTCAGGAAAAAACGCATACGCCCTTTTTGGCCAACCAAGCAAGCTTGCAAAGGAAATCTGCACTACAATGAAGTCTCACTGCCCCCCGGTCAAAAGGGACATCTGAAAAAAGTGTAAAATCCAGAAAGGCAGGACAGGCCATGGAGAACTGGGAGCCTTGTTATGCTGATGGGCGGGATGTAAATTGCCAACAGCCACTCTGGAGAAGTGTATGGTGTTTCCTGAAACATCTAAAAAACAAAGCAACAGAGCCTAGGGCACTTCCACTTATGGTCCTATAGCTTAGGGAAATTAAAATCAAAAAGACACAGCCACCCCAAAGTTTGGGACGGCTCTGTTTACAAGAACCTCGTTTACGGTACATGTTCAATATCACAGAAAGCGAAAAATGGATAAAGAAGTTGTGGTACTTACGTACAATGCAATATCACTCAGCAATGAAATCTATGTCATCAGGCCCGTCGCAGCATAATGAGTGGATTCAGGTACGATGATTCTAAGTGAAATAAGTCACACAGAAAAAGAAACATCATAAGATATCACTACTACACGGAATGTAAACTTGGCTACACAGGAACTGAATTACAAAACAGAACAGGGTCTCAAATGTAGAAAACCAACTTATGCTTGCTTAAGGGGAAAGGTGAGTTGGGGTGCTGCATGAAACCAGAGATTGAAATTAGCACAGATACCGTTCCATAAGCCAAATATGCAATAGACAAGAGCTACTCCTTGCTGAACGAAGTGGACTCAACACCCCATATTAAACGCCTAAGAATATACCTGACTAGAAATAATCTTAAAACCTACGGATTTATATGTCTCCGAAAGAGAATCAAGCGTGTGTACAGCGGCATAAACGCAGCAGTGATAGGATTGGTGAGGTTCGGTGAGCAAATGCAGACCCTTTGAAGTCATATTGCATGGTACCCATTCCATGGGTCTCAACTCTCCAAGTTTAAGGGATTCTTCCTTCAGCTAAAACATGCATGTGGAACACAGAGTATGATCCACCGTGTGATCAGGAAACGTGTTCAAATGTGTCTCAGTTTTCGTCCCCTGGTACTCGGGTGCAACACTCCAGACGCTTTACTAACACTCTCTCCACTTGGAGAGTCCATGCCTTTAACCTCCTGTATGGCCCAGTTTGCAATTTCTGCGGAAAATGTACAGGAATAGGGAGAACCAATGATAAACTAGCTGGAGGTGTCTGGACGGGCAAATTTAACTCTCATTTCCCACCAGGAAGAGGAATTAACCAAAGGCTCAGCGTGCCGTGCCGGATCCACACTAGGGCCTGAAGCAATCCTGCGGTGTTGCGGCCAGCTCACAAAAAAGCGAGTTGAAGAAAGGAGCTCAGGGGCACTGTAATTCACAAACCTGCAGAGTTATAAATGACAGCTATCGTCCAAAAATATATTGAAGTAAGGCTGCCAAGAGGACTTGAAAGTGGTGCAGAATTGCACGAAACCGATTTCAGGAGGTAGACTGGAATTGCATGTAAAGCATAGGAAAAGAGGCAGAACGTCCACAACCATGCACTTGGCCAAAAAGGGCGTATGCGTTTTTTCCATTCAGGAAAAAACGCATACGCCCTTTTTGGCCAACCAAGAAAGCTTGCAAAGGAAATCTGCACTACAATGAAGTCTCACTGCCGCCCAGTCAAAAGGGCCATCTGAAAAATGTGTAAAATCCAGAAAGGCAGGACAGGCCATGGAGAACTGGGAGCCTTGTTATGCTGATGGGCGGGATCTAAATTGCCAACAGCCACTCTGGAGAAGTGTATGGTGTTTCCTGAAACATCTAAAAAACAAAGCAACAGAGCCTAGGGCACTTCCACTTATGGTCCTATAGCTTAGGGAAATTAAAATCAAAAAGACACAGTCACCCCAAAGTTTGGGATGGCTCTGTTGACAAGAACCTCGTTTACAGTACAAGTTCAATATCACAGAAAGCGAAAAATGGATAAAGAAGTTGTGGTACTTACGTACAATGCAATATCACTCAGCAATGAAATCTATGTCATCAGGCCCGTAGCAGCATAATGAGTGGATTCAGGTATGATGATTCTAAGTGAAATAAGTCACACATAAAAAGAAACACCATAAGATATCACTACTACACGGAAGGTAAACTTGGCTACACAAGAACTGAATTACAAAACAGAACAGGGTCTCAAATGTAGAAAACCAACTTATGCTTGCTTGAGGGGAAAGGTGAGTTGGGGTGCTGCATGAAACCAGAGATTGAAATTAGCACAGATACCGTTCCATAAGCCAAATATGTAATAGACAAGAGCTACTCCTTGCTCAACGAAGTGGACTCAACACCCCATATTAAACGCCTAAGAATATACCTGACTAGTAAGAATATTAAAACCTACCGATTTATATGTCTCCGAAAAAGAATCAAGCGTGTGTACGGCGGCATAAACGCAGCAGTGATAGGATTGGTGAAGTTCGGTGAGCAAATGCAGACCCTTTGAAGTCATATTGCATGGTACCCATTCCATGGGTCTCAACTCTCCAGGTTTAAGGGATTCTTCCTTCAGCTGAAACATGCATGTGGAACACAGAGTATGATCCACCGTGTGATCAGGAAACGTGTTCAAATGTGTCTCAGTTTTCGTCCCCTGGTACTCGGGTGCAACATTCAAGACGCTTTACTAACACTCTCCCCACTTGGAGAGTCAGTGTCTTTAAACTCCTGTTTGGCCCAGTTTGCAATTTCTGCGGAAAATGTACAGGAATAGGGAGAACTAATGAGACACTAGCTGGAGGTGTGTGGACGGGCAAATTTAACTCTCATTTCCCACCAGGAAGAGGAATTAACCAAAGGCTCAGCGTGCCGTGCCGGAACCACACTAGGGCCTGAAGCAATCCTGCGGTGTTGCGGCCAGCTCACAAGAAAGCGAGTTGAAGAAAGGAGCTCAGGGGCACTGTAATTCACAAACCTGCAGAGTTATAAATGACAGCTTTCGTCCAAAAATATATTGAAGTAAGGCTGCCAAGAGGACTTGAAAGTGGTGCAGAATTGCACGAAACCGATTTCAGGAGGTAGACTGGAATTGCATGTAAAGCATAGGAAAAGAGGCAGAACGTCCACAATGATGCACTTGGCCAAAAAGGGCGTATGCGTTTTTTCCTGAATATATTCAGGAAAAAACGCATACGCCCTTTTTGGCCAACCAAGCAAGCTTGCAAAGGAAATCTGCACTACAATGAAGTCTCACTGCCCCCCGGTCAAAAGGGACATCTGAAAAAAGTGTAAAATCCAGAAAGGCAGGACAGGCCATGGAGAACTGGGAGCCTTGTTATGCTGATGGGCGGGATGTAAATTGCCAACAGCCACTCTGGAGAAGTGTATGGTGTTTCCTGAAACATCTAAAAAACAAAGCAACAGAGCCTAGGGCACTTCCACTTATGGTCCTATAGCTTAGGGAAATTAAAATCAAAAAGACACAGCCACCCCAAAGTTTGGGACGGCTCTGTTTACAAGAACCTCGTTTACGGTACAAGTTCAATATCACAGAAAGCGAAAAATGGATAAAGAAGTTGTGGTACTTACGTACAATGCAATATCACTCAGCAATGAAATCTATGTCATCAGGCCCGTCGCAGCATAATGAGTGGATTCAGGTACGATGATTCTAAGTGAAATAAGTCACACAGAAAAAGAAACATCATAAGATATCACTACTACACGGAATGTAAACTTGGCTACACAGGAACTGAATTACAAAACAGAACAGGGTCTCAAATGTAGAAAACCAACTTATGCTTGCTTAAGGGGAAAGGTGAGTTGGGGTGCTGCATGAAACCAGAGATTGAAATTAGCACAGATACCGTTCCATAAGCCAAATATGCAATAGACAAGAGCTACTCCTTGCTGAACGAAGTGGACTCAACACCCCATATTAAACGCCTAAGAATATACCTGACTAGAAATAATCTTAAAACCTACGGATTTATATGTCTCCGAAAGAGAATCAAGCGTGTGTACAGCGGCATAAACGCAGCAGTGATAGGATTGGTGAGGTTCGGTGAGCAAATGCAGACCCTTTGAAGTCATATTGCATGGTACCCATTCCATGGGTCTCAACTCTCCAAGTTTAAGGGATTCTTCCTTCAGCTAAAACATGCATGTGGAACACAGAGTATGATCCACCGTGTGATCAGGAAACGTGTTCAAATGTGTCTCAGTTTTCGTCCCCTGGTACTCGGGTGCAACACTCCAGACGCTTTACTAACACTCTCTCCACTTGGAGAGTCCGTGCCTTTAACCTCCTGTATGGCCCAGTTTGCAATTTCTGCGGAAAATGTACAGGAATAGGGAGAACCAATGATAAACTAGCTGGAGGTGTCTGGACGGGCAAATTTAACTCTCATTTCCCACCAGGAAGAGGAATTAACCAAAGGCTCAGCGTGCCGTGCCGGATCCACACTAGGGCCTGAAGCAATCCTGCGGTGTTGCGGCCAGCTCACAAAAAAGCGAGTTGAAGAAAGGAGCTCAGGGGCACTGTAATTCACAAACCTGCAGAGTTATAAATGACAGCTATCGTCCAAAAATATATTGAAGTAAGGCTGCCAAGAGGACTTGAAAGTGGTGCAGAATTGCACGAAACCGATTTCAGGAGGTAGACTGGAATTGCATGTAAAGCATAGGAAAAGAGGCAGAACGTCCACAACCATGCACTTGGCCAAAAAGGGCGTATGCGTTTTTTCCATTCAGGAAAAAACGCATACGCCCTTTTTGGCCAACCAAGAAAGCTTGCAAAGGAAATCTGCACTACAATGAAGTCTCACTGCCGCCCAGTCAAAAGGGCCATCTGAAAAATGTGTAAAATCCAGAAAGGCAGGACAGGCCATGGAGAACTGGGAGCCTTGTTATGCTGATGGGCGGGATGTAAATTGCCAACAGCCACTCTGGAGAAGTGTATGGTGTTTCCTGAAACATCTAAAAAACAAAGCAACAGAGCCTAGGGCACTTCCACTTATGGTCCTATAGCTTAGGGAAATTAAAATCAAAAAGACACAGTCACCCCAAAGTTTGGGATGGCTCTGTTGACAAGAACCTCGTTTACAGTACAAGTTCAATATCACAGAAAGCGAAAAATGGATAAAGAAGTTGTGGTACTTACGTACAATGCAATATCACTCAGCAATGAAATCTATGTCATCAGGCCCGTAGCAGCATAATGAGTGGATTCAGGTATGATGATTCTAAGTGAAATAAGTCACACATAAAAAGAAACACCATAAGATATCACTACTACACGGAAGGTAAACTTGGCTACACAAGAACTGAATTACAAAACAGAACAGGGTCTCAAATGTAGAAAACCAACTTATGCTTGCTTGAGGGGAAAGGTGAGTTGGGGTGCTGCATGAAACCAGAGATTGAAATTAGCACAGATACCGTTCCATAAGCCAAATATGTAATAGACAAGAGCTACTCCTTGCTCAACGAAGTGGACTCAACACCCCATATTAAACGCCTAAGAATATACCTGACTAGTAAGAATATTAAAACCTACCGATTTATATGTCTCCGAAAAAGAATCAAGCGTGTGTACGGCGGCATAAACGCAGCAGTGATAGGATTGGTGAAGTTCGGTGAGCAAATGCAGACCCTTTGAAGTCATATTGCATGGTACCCATTCCATGGGTCTCAACTCTCCAGGTTTAAGGGATTCTTCCTTCAGCTGAAACATGCATGTGGAACACAGAGTATGATCCACCGTGTGATCAGGAAACGTGTTCAAATGTGTCTCAGTTTTCGTCCCCTGGTACTCGGGTGCAACATTCAAGACGCTTTACTAACACTCTCCCCACTTGGAGAGTCAGTGTCTTTAAACTCCTGTTTGGCCCAGTTTGCAATTTCTGCGGAAAATGTACAGGAATAGGGAGAACTAATGAGACACTAGCTGGAGGTGTGTGGACGGGCAAATTTAACTCTCATTTCCCACCAGGAAGAGGAATTAACCAAAGGCTCAGCGTGCCGTGCCGGAACCACACTAGGGCCTGAAGCAATCCTGCGGTGTTGCGGCCAGCTCACAAGAAAGCGAGTTGAAGAAAGGAGCTCAGGGGCACTGTAATTCACAAACCTGCAGAGTTATAAATGACAGCTTTCGTCCAAAAATATATTGAAGTAAGGCTGCCAAGAGGACTTGAAAGTGGTGCAGAATTGCACGAAACCGATTTCAAGAGGTAGACTGGAATTGCATGTAAAGCATAGGAAAAGAGGCAGAACGTCCACAATGATGCACTTGGCCAAAAAGGGCGTATGCGTTTTTTCCTGAATATATTCAGGAAAAAACGCATACGCCCTTTTTGGCCAACCAAGAAAGCTTGCAAAGGAAATCTGCACTACAATGAAGTCTCACTGCCCCCCGGTCAAAAGGGACATCTGAAAAAAGTGTAAAATCCAGAAAGGCAGGACAGGCCATGGAGAACTGGGAGCCTTGTTATGCTGATGGGCGGGATGTAAATTGCCAACAGCCACTCTGGAGAAGTGTATGGTGTTTCCTGAAACATCTAAAAAACAAAGCAACAGAGCCTAGGGCACTTCCACTTATGGTCCTATAGCTTAGGGAAATTAAAATCAAAAAGACACAGCCACCCCAAAGTTTGGGACGGCTCTGTTTACAAGAACCTCGTTTACGGTACAAGTTCAATATCACAGAAAGCGAAAAATGGATAAAGAAGTTGTGGTACTTACGTACAATGCAATATCACTCAGCAATGAAATCTATGTCATCAGGCCCGTCGCAGCATAATGAGTGGATTCAGGTACGATGATTCTAAGTGAAATAAGTCACACAGAAAAAGAAACATCATAAGATATCACTACTACACGGAATGTAAACTTGGCTACACAGGAACTGAATTACAAAACAGAACAGGGTCTCAAATGTAGAAAACCAACTTATGCTTGCTTAAGGGGAAAGGTGAGTTGGGGTGCTGCATGAAACCAGAGATTGAAATTAGCACAGATACCGTTCCATAAGCCAAATATGCAATAGACAAGAGCTACTCCTTGCTGAACGAAGTGGACTCAACACCCCATATTAAACGCCTAAGAATATACCTGACTAGAAATAATCTTAAAACCTACGGATTTATATGTCTCCGAAAGAGAATCAAGCGTGTGTACAGCGGCATAAACGCAGCAGTGATAGGATTGGTGAGGTTCGGTGAGCAAATGCAGACCCTTTGAAGTCATATTGCATGGTACCCATTCCATGGGTCTCAACTCTCCAAGTTTAAGGGATTCTTCCTTCAGCTAAAACATGCATGTGGAACACAGAGTATGATCCACCGTGTGATCAGGAAACGTGTTCAAATGTGTCTCAGTTTTCGTCCCCTGGTACTCGGGTGCAACACTCCAGACGCTTTACTAACACTCTCTCCACTTGGAGAGTCCGTGCCTTTAACCTCCTGTATGGCCCAGTTTGCAATTTCTGCGGAAAATGTACAGGAATAGGGAGAACCAATGATAAACTAGCTGGAGGTGTCTGGACGGGCAAATTTAACTCTCATTTCCCACCAGGAAGAGGAATTAACCAAAGGCTCAGCGTGCCGTGCCGGATCCACACTAGGGCCTGAAGCAATCCTGCGGTGTTGCGGCCAGCTCACAAAAAAGCGAGTTGAAGAAAGGAGCTCAGGGGCACTGTAATTCACAAACCTGCAGAGTTATAAATGACAGCTATCGTCCAAAAATATATTGAAGTAAGGCTGCCAAGAGGACTTGAAAGTGGTGCAGAATTGCACGAAACCGATTTCAGGAGGTAGACTGGAATTGCATGTAAAGCATAGGAAAAGAGGCAGAACGTCCACAACCATGCACTTGGCCAAAAAGGGCGTATGCGTTTTTTCCATTCAGGAAAAAACGCATACGCCCTTTTTGGCCAACCAAGAAAGCTTGCAAAGGAAATCTGCACTACAATGAAGTCTCACTGCCGCCCAGTCAAAAGGGCCATCTGAAAAATGTGTAAAATCCAGAAAGGCAGGACAGGCCATGGAGAACTGGGAGCCTTGTTATGCTGATGGGCGGGATGTAAATTGCCAACAGCCACTCTGGAGAAGTGTATGGTGTTTCCTGAAACATCTAAAAAACAAAGCAACAGAGCCTAGGGCACTTCCACTTATGGTCCTATAGCTTAGGGAAATTAAAATCAAAAAGACACAGTCACCCCAAAGTTTGGGATGGCTCTGTTGACAAGAACCTCGTTTACAGTACAAGTTCAATATCACAGAAAGCGAAAAATGGATAAAGAAGTTGTGGTACTTACGTACAATGCAATATCACTCAGCAATGAAATCTATGTCATCAGGCCCGTAGCAGCATAATGAGTGGATTCAGGTATGATGATTCTAAGTGAAATAAGTCACACATAAAAAGAAACACCATAAGATATCACTACTACACGGAAGGTAAACTTGGCTACACAAGAACTGAATTACAAAACAGAACAGGGTCTCAAATGTAGAAAACCAACTTATGCTTGCTTGAGGGGAAAGGTGAGTTGGGGTGCTGCATGAAACCAGAGATTGAAATTAGCACAGATACCGTTCCATAAGCCAAATATGTAATAGACAAGAGCTACTCCTTGCTCAACGAAGTGGACTCAACACCCCATATTAAACGCCTAAGAATATACCTGACTAGTAAGAATATTAAAACCTACCGATTTATATGTCTCCGAAAAAGAATCAAGCGTGTGTACGGCGGCATAAACGCAGCAGTGATAGGATTGGTGAAGTTCGGTGAGCAAATGCAGACCCTTTGAAGTCATATTGCATGGTACCCATTCCATGGGTCTCAACTCTCCAGGTTTAAGGGATTCTTCCTTCAGCTGAAACATGCATGTGGAACACAGAGTATGATCCACCGTGTGATCAGGAAACGTGTTCAAATGTGTCTCAGTTTTCGTCCCCTGGTACTCGGGTGCAACATTCAAGACGCTTTACTAACACTCTCCCCACTTGGAGAGTCAGTGTCTTTAAACTCCTGTTTGGCCCAGTTTGCAATTTCTGCGGAAAATGTACAGGAATAGGGAGAACTAATGAGACACTAGCTGGAGGTGTGTGGACGGGCAAATTTAACTCTCATTTCCCACCAGGAAGAGGAATTAACCAAAGGCTCAGCGTGCCGTGCCGGAACCACACTAGGGCCTGAAGCAATCCTGCGGTGTTGCGGCCAGCTCACAAGAAAGCGAGTTGAAGAAAGGAGCTCAGGGGCACTGTAATTCACAAACCTGCAGAGTTATAAATGACAGCTTTCGTCCAAAAATATATTGAAGTAAGGCTGCCAAGAGGACTTGAAAGTGGTGCAGAATTGCACGAAACCGATTTCAGGAGGTAGACTGGAATTGCATGTAAAGCATAGGAAAAGAGGCAGAACGTCCACAATGATGCACTTGGCCAAAAAGGGCGTATGCGTTTTTTCCTGAATATATTCAGGAAAAAACGCATACGCCCTTTTTGGCCAACCAAGAAAGCTTGCAAAGGAAATCTGCACTACAATGAAGTCTCACTGCCCCCCGGTCAAAAGGGACATCTGAAAAAAGTGTAAAATCCAGAAAGGCAGGACAGGCCATGGAGAACTGGGAGCCTTGTTATGCTGATGGGCGGGATGTAAATTGCCAACAGCCACTCTGGAGAAGTGTATGGTGTTTCCTGAAACATCTAAAAAACAAAGCAACAGAGCCTAGGGCACTTCCACTTATGGTCCTATAGCTTAGGGAAATTAAAATCAAAAAGACACAGCCACCCCAAAGTTTGGGACGGCTCTGTTTACAAGAACCTCGTTTACGGTACAAGTTCAATATCACAGAAAGCGAAAAATGGATAAAGAAGTTGTGGTACTTACGTACAATGCAATATCACTCAGCAATGAAATCTATGTCATCAGGCCCGTCGCAGCATAATGAGTGGATTCAGGTACGATGATTCTAAGTGAAATAAGTCACACAGAAAAAGAAACATCATAAGATATCACTACTACACGGAATGTAAACTTGGCTACACAGGAACTGAATTACAAAACAGAACAGGGTCTCAAATGTAGAAAACCAACTTATGCTTGCTTAAGGGGAAAGGTGAGTTGGGGTGCTGCATGAAACCAGAGATTGAAATTAGCACAGATACCGTTCCATAAGCCAAATATGCAATAGACAAGAGCTACTCCTTGCTGAACGAAGTGGACTCAACACCCCATATTAAACGCCTAAGAATATACCTGACTAGAAATAATCTTAAAACCTACGGATTTATATGTCTCCGAAAGAGAATCAAGCGTGTGTACAGCGGCATAAACGCAGCAGTGATAGGATTGGTGAGGTTCGGTGAGCAAATGCAGACCCTTTGAAGTCATATTGCATGGTACCCATTCCATGGGTCTCAACTCTCCAAGTTTAAGGGATTCTTCCTTCAGCTAAAACATGCATGTGGAACACAGAGTATGATCCACCGTGTGATCAGGAAACGTGTTCAAATGTGTCTCAGTTTTCGTCCCCTGGTACTCGGGTGCAACACTCCAGACGCTTTACTAACACTCTCTCCACTTGGAGAGTCCGTGCCTTTAACCTCCTGTATGGCCCAGTTTGCAATTTCTGCGGAAAATGTACAGGAATAGGGAGAACCAATGATAAACTAGCTGGAGGTGTCTAGACGGGCAAATTTAACTCTCATTTCCCACCAGGAAGAGGAATTAACCAAAGGCTCAGCGTGCCGTGCCGGATCCACACTAGGGCCTGAAGCAATCCTGCGGTGTTGCGGCCAGCTCACAAAAAAGCGAGTTGAAGAAAGGAGCTCAGGGGCACTGTAATTCACAAACCTGCAGAGTTATAAATGACAGCTATCGTCCAAAAATATATTGAAGTAAGGCTGCCAAGAGGACTTGAAAGTGGTGCAGAATTGCACGAAACCGATTTCAGGAGGTAGACTGGAATTGCATGTAAAGCATAGGAAAAGAGGCAGAACGTCCACAACGATGCACTTGGCCAAAAAGGGCGTATGCGTTTTTTCCATTCAGGAAAAAACGCATACGCCCTTTTTGGCCAACCAAGAAAGCTTGCAAAGGAAATCTGCACTACAATGAAGTCTCACTGCCGCCCAGTCAAAAGGGCCATCTGAAAAATGTGTAAAATCCAGAAAGGCAGGACAGGCCATGGAGAACTGGGAGCCTTGTTATGCTGATGGGCGGGATGTAAATTGCCAACAGCCACTCTGGAGAAGTGTATGGTGTTTCCTGAAACATCTAAAAAACAAAGCAACAGAGCCTAGGGCACTTCCACTTATGGTCCTATAGCTTAGGGAAATTAAAATCAAAAAGACACAGCCACCCCAAAGTTTGGGACGGCTCTGTTTACAAGAACCTCGTTTATGGTACAAGTTCAATATCACAGAAAGCGAAAAATGAATAAAGAAGTTGTGGTACTTACGTACAATTCAATATCACTCAGCAATGAAATCTATGTCATCAGGCCCGTAGCAGCATAATGAGGGGATTCAGGTACGATGATTCTAAGTGAAATAAGTCACACAGAAAAAGAAACATCATAAGATATCACCAATACACGGAATGTAAACTTGGCTACACAGGAACTGAATTACAAAACAGAACAGGGTCTCAAATGTAGAAAACCAACTTATGCTTGCTTAAGGGGAAAGGTGAGTTGGGGTGCTGCATGAAACCAGAGATTGAAATTAGCACAGATACCGTTCCATAAGCCAAATATGCAATAGACAAGAGCTACTCCTTGCTGAACGAAGTGGACTCAACACCCCATATTAAACGCCTAAGAATATACCTGACTAGAAATAATCTTAAAACCTACGGATTTATATGTCTCCGAAAGAGAATCAAGCGTGTGTACAGCGGCATAAATGCAGCAGTGATAGGATTGGTGAGGTTCGGTGAGCAAATGCAGACCCTTTGAAGTCATATTGCATGGTAACCATTCCATGGGTCTCAACTCTCCAGGTTTAAGGGATTCTTCCTTCAGCTAAAACATGCATGTGGAACCCAGAGTATGATCCACCGAGTGATCGGGAAACGTGTTCAAATGTGTCTCGTTTTCGTCCCCTGGTACTCGGGTGCAACATTCCAGATGCTTTACTAACACTCTCCCCACTTGGAGAGTCAGTGCCTTTAACCTCCTGTTTGGCCCAGTTTGTAATTTCTGTGGAAAATGAACAGGAATAGGGAGAACGAAAGAGAGACTAGCTGGAGGTGTCTGGACGGGCAAATTTAACTCTCATTTCCCACCAGGAAGAGGAATTAACCAAAGGCTCAGCGTGCCGTGCCGGAACTACACTAGGGCCTGAAGCAATCCTGCGGTGTTGCGGCCAGCTCACAAGAAAGCGAGTTGAAGAAAGGAGCTCAGGGGCACTGTAATTCACAAACCTGCAGAGTTATAAATGACAGCGATCGTCCAAAAATATATTGAAGTAAGGCTGCCAAGAGGACTTGAAAGCGGGGCAGAATTGCAGGAAATCGATTTCAGGAGGTACACTGGAATTGCATGTAAAGCATACGAAAAGAGGCAGAACGTCCACAATGATGCACTTGGCCAAAAAGGGCGTATGCGTTTTTTTCTGAATATATTCAGGAAAAAACGCATACGCCCTTTTTGGCCAACCAAGCAAGCTTGCAAAGGATATCTGCACTACAATGAAGTCTCACTGCTCCCCGGTCAAAAGGGCTATCTGAAAAAAGTGTAAAATCCAGAAAGGCAGGACAGGCCATGGAGAACTGGGAGCCTTGTTATGCTGATGGGCGGGATGTAAATTGCCAACAGCCACTCTGGAGAAGTGTATGGTGTTTCCTGAAACATCTAAAAAACAAAGCAACAGAGCCTAGGGCACTTCCACTTATGGTCCTATAGCTTAGGGAAATTAAAATCAAAAAGACACAGTCACCCCAAAGTTTGGGATGGCTCTGTTGACAAGAACCTCGTTTACAGTACAAGTTCAATATCACAGAAAGCGAAAAATGGATAAAGAAGTTGTGGTACTTACGTACAATGCAATATCACTCAGCAATGAAATCTATGTCATCAGGCCCGTAGCAGCATAATGAGTGGATTCAGGTATGATGATTCTAAGTGAAATAACTCACACATAAAAAGAAACACCATAAGATATCACTACTACACGGAAGGTAAACTTGGCTACACAAGAACTGAATTACAAAACAGAACAGTGTCTCAAATGTAGAAAATCAACTTATGCTTGCTTGAGGGGAAAGGTGAGTTGGGGTGCTGCATGAAACCAGAGATTGAAATTAGCACAGATACCGTTCCATAAGCCAAATATGTAATAGACAAGAGCTACTCCTTGCTCAACGAAGTGGACTCAACACCCCATATTAAACGCCTAAGAATATACCTGACTAGTAAGAATATTAAAACCTACCGATTTATATGTCTCCGAAAAAGAATCAAGCGTGTGTACGGCGGCATAAACGCAGCAGTGATAGGATTGGTGAAGTTCGGTGAGCAAATGCAGACCCTTTGAAGTCATATTGCATGGTACCCATTCCATGGGTCTCAACTCTCCAGGTTTAAGGGATTCTTCCTTCAGCTGAAACATGCATGTGGAACACAGAGTATGATCCACCGTGTGATCAGGAAACGTGTTCAAATGTGTCTCAGTTTTCGTCCCCTGGTACTCGGGTGCAACATTCAAGACGCTTTACTAACACTCTCCCCACTTGGAGAGTCAGTGTCTTTAAACTCCTGTTTGGCCCAGTTTGCAATTTCTGCGGAAAATGTACAGGAATTGGGAGAACTAATGAGACACTAGCTGGAGGTGTGTGGACGGGCAAATTTAACTCTCATTTCCCACCAGGAAGAGGAATTAACCAAAGGCTCAGCGTGCCGTGCCGGAACCACACTAGGGCCTGAAGCAATCCTGCGGTGTTGCGGCCAGCTCACAAGAAAGCGAGTTGAAGAAAGGAGCTCAGGGGCACTGTAATTCACAAACCTGCAGAGTTATAAATGACAGCTATCGTCCAAAAATATATTGAAGTAAGGCTGCCAAGAGGACTTGAAAGCGGGTCAGAATTGCAGGAAACCGATTTCAGGAGGTAGACTGGAATTGCATGTAAAGCATAGGAAAAGAGGCAGAACGTCCACAATGATGCACTTGGCCAAAAAGGGCGTATGCGTTTTTTCCTGAATATATTCAGGAAAAAACGTATACGCACTTTTTGGCCAACCAAGCAAGCTTTCAAAGGAAATCTGCACTACAATGAAGTCTCACTGCCCCCCGGTCAAAAGGGCCATCTGAAAAAAGTGTAAAATCCAGAAAGGCAAGACAGGCCATGGAGAACTGGGAGCCTTGTTATGCTGATGGGCGGGATGTAAATTGCCAACAGCCACTCTGGAGAAGTGTATGGTGTTTCCTGAAACATCTAAAAAACAAGCAACAGAGCCTAGGGCACTTCCACTTATGGTCCTATAGCTTAGGGAAATTAAAATCAAAAAGACACAGCCACCCCAAAGTTTGGGACGGCTCTGTTTACAAGAATCTTGTTTACGGTACAAGTTCAATAGCACAAAAGCGAAAAATGGATAAAGAAGTTGTGGTACTTAAGTACAATGCAATATCACTCAGCAATGAAATCTTGTCATCAGGCCCGTTGCAGCATAATGAGTGGATTCAGGTACGATGATTCTAAGTGAAATAAGTCACACAGAAAAAGAAACATCATAAGATATCACTACTACACGGAATATAAACTTGGCTACACAGGTACTGAATTACAAAACAGAACAGGGTCTCAAATGTAGAACACCAACTTATGCTTGCTTAAGGGGAAAGGTGAGTTGGGGTGCTGCATGAAACCAGAGATTGAAATTAGCACAGATACCGTTCCATAAGTCAAATATGTAATAGACATGAGCTACTCCTTGCTCAACGAAGTGGACTCAACACCCCATATTAAACGCTTAAGATTACACCTGACTAGAAATAATCTTAAAAACTACGGATTTATATGTCTCCGAAAGAGAATCAAGCGTGTGTACAGCGGCATAAACGCAGCAGTGATAGGATTGGTGAGGTTCGGTGAGCAAATGCAGACCCTTTGAAGTCATATTGCATGGTACCCATTCCATGGGTCTCAACTCTCCAAGTTTAAGGGATTCTTCCTTCAGCTAAAACATGCATGTGGAACCCAGAGTATGATCCACCGTGTGATCAGGAAACGTGTTCAAATGTGTCTCAGTTTTCGTCCCCTGGTACTCGGGTGCAACACTCCAGATGCTTTACTAACACTCTCCCCACTTGGAGAGTCAGTGCCTTTAACCTCCTGTATGGCCCAGTTTGCAATTTCTGCGGAAAATGTACAGGAATAGGGAGAACCAATGAGAAACTAGCTGGAGGTGTCTGGACGGGCAAATTTAACTCTCATTTCCCACCAGAAAGAGGAATTAACCAAAGGCTCAGCATGCCGTGCCGGAACCACACTAGGGCCTGAATCAATCCTGCGGTGTTGCGGCCAGCTCACAAGAAAGCGAGTTGAAGAAAGGAGCTCAGGGGCACTGTAATTCACAAACCTGCAGAGTTATAAATGACAGCTATCGTCCAAAAATATATTGAAGTAAGGCTGCCAAGAGGACTTGAAAGCGGGGCAGAATTGCAGGAAACCGATTTCAGGAGGTAGACAGGAATTGCATGTAAAGCATAGGAAAAGAGGCAGAACGTCCACAATGATGCACTTGGCCAAAAAGGGCGTATGCGTTTTTTCCTGAATATATTCAGGAAAAAACGCATACGCCCTTTTTGGCCAACCAAGCAAGCTTGCAAAGGAAATCTGCACTACAATGAAGTCTCACTGCCCCCCGGTCAAAAGGGCCATCTGAAAAAAGTGTAAAATCCAGAAAGGCAGGACAGGCCATGGAGAACTGGGAGCCTTGTTATGCTGATGGGCGGGATGTAAATTGCCAACAGCCACTCTGGAGAAGTGTATGGTGTTTCCTGAAACATCTAAAAAACAAAGCAACAGAGCCTAGGGCACTTCCACTTATGGTCCTATAGCTTAGGGAAATTAAAATCAAAAAGACACAGTCACCCCAAAGTTTGGGACGGCTCTGTTTGCAAGAACCTCTTTTACGGTACAAGTTCAATATCACAGAAAGCGAAAAATGGATAAAGAAGTTGTGGTACTTACGTACAATGCAATATCACTCAGCAATGAAATCTATGTCATCAGGCCCGTAGAAGCATAATGAGTGGATTCAGGTATGATGATTCTAAGTGAAATAAGTCACACAGAAAAAGAAACACCATAAGATATCACTACTACACGGAAGGTAAACTTGGCTACACAAGAACTGAATTACAAAACAGAACAGGGTCTCAAATGTAGAAAACCAACTTATGCTTGCTTGAGGGGAAAGGTGAGTAGGGGTGCTGCATGAAACCAGAGATTGAAATTATCACAGATACCGTTCCATAAGCCAAATATGTAATAGACAAGAGCTACTCCTTGCTCAACGAAGTGGACCCAACACCCCATATTAAACGCCTAAGAATATACCTGACTAGTAAGAATATTAAAACCTACGGATTTATATGTCTCCGAAAGAGAATCAAGCGTGTGTACAGCAGCATAAACGCAGCAGTGATAGGAATGGTGAGGTACGGTGAGCAAATGCAGACCCTTTGAAGTCATATTGCATGGTACCCATTCCATGGGTCTCAACTCTCCAAGTTTAAGGGATTCTTCCTTCAGCTAAAACATGCATGTGGAACACAGAGTATGATCCACCGTGTGATCAGGAAACGTGTTCAAATGTGTCTCAGTTTTCGTCCCCTGGTCCTCGGGTGCAACACTCCAGACGCTTTACTAACACTCTCTCCACTTGGAGAGTCCGTGCCTTTAACCTCCTGTATGGCCCAGTTTGCAATTTCTGCGGAAAATGTACAGGAATAGGGAGAACCAATGATAAACTAGCTGGAGGTGTCTAGACGGGCAAATTTAACTCTCATTTCCCACCAGGAAGAGGAATTAACCAAAGGCTCAGCATGCCGTGCCGGATACAAAATAGGGCCTGAAGCAATCCTGCGGTGTTGAGGCCAGCTCACAAAAAAGCGAGTTGAAGAAAGGAGCTCAGGGGCACTGTAATTCACAAACCTGCAGAGTTATAAATGACAGCTATCGTCCAAAAATATATTGAAGTAAGGCTGCCAAGAGGACTTGAAAGTGGTGCAGAATTGCACGAAACCGATTTCAGGAGGTACACTGGAATTGCATGTAAAGCATAGGAAAAGAGGCAGAACATCCACAATGATGCACTTGGCCAAAAAGGGCGTATGCGTTTTTTCCTGATTCAGGAAAAAACGCATACGCCCTTTTTGGCCAACCAAGAAAGCTTGCAAAGGAAATCTGCACTACAATGAAGTCTCACTGCCCCCCGGTCAAAAGGGCCATCTGAAAAAAGTGTAAAATCCAGAAAGGCAGGACAGGCCATGGAGAACTGGGAGCCTTGTTATGCTGGTGGGCGGGATGTAAATTGCCAACAGCCACTCTGGAGAAGTGTATGGTGTTTCCTGAAACATCTAAAAAACAAAGCAACAGAGTCTAGGGCACTTCCACTTATGGTCCTATAGCTTAGGGAAATTAAAATCAAAAAGACACAGCCACCCCAAAGTTTGGGACGGCTCTGTTTACAAGAACCTCGTTTATGGTATAAGTTCAATATCACAGAAAGCAAAAAATGGATAAAGAAGTTGTGGTACTTACGTACAATGCAATATCACTCAGCAATGAAATCTATGTCATCAGGCACATAGCAGCATAATGAGTGGATGCAGGTATGATGAGTCTAAGTGAAATAAGTCACACAGAAAAAGAAACATCATAAGATATCATTACTACACGGAATGTAAACTTGGCTACACAGGAACTGAATTACAAAACAGAACAGGGTGTCAAATGTAGAAAACCAACTTATGCTTGCTTAAGGGGAAAGGTGAGTTGGGGTGCTGCATGAAACCAGAGATTGAAATTAGCACAGATACCATTCCATAAGCCAAATATGCAATAGACAAGAGCTACTCCTTGCTGAACCAAGTGGACTCAACACCCCATATTAAACGCCTAAGAATACACCTGACTAGAAATAATCTTAAAACCTACGGATTTATATGTCTCCGAAAGAGAATCAAGCGTGTGTACAGCGGCATAAACGCAGCAGTGATAGGATTGGTGAGGTTCGGTGAGCAAATGCAGACCCTTTGAAGTCATATTGCATGGTACCCATTCCATGGGTCTCAACTCTCCAGGTTTAAGGGATTCTTCCTTCAGCTAAAACATGCATGTGGAACCCAGAGTATGATCCACCGTGTGATCGGGAAACGTGTTCAAATGTGTCTCGTTTTCATCCCTGGTACTCGGGTGCAACATTCCAGATGCTTTACTAACACTCTCCCCACTTGGAGAGTCAGTGCCTTTAACCTCCTGTTTGGCCCAGTTTGTAATATCTGTGGAAAATGAACAGGAATAGGGAGAACAAAAGAGAGACTAGCTGGAGGTGTCCGGACGGGCAAATTTAACTCTCATTTCCCACCAGGAAGAGGAATTAACCAAAGGCTCAGCGTGCCGTGCCGGAACTACACTAGGGCCTGAAGCAATCCTGCGGTGTTGCGGCCAGCTCACAAGAAAACGAGTTGAAGAAACGAGCTCAGGGGCACTGTAATTCACAAACCTGCAGAGTTATAAATGACAGCTATCGTCCAAAAATATATTGAAGTAAGGCTGCCAAGAGGACTCGAACGCGGGGCAGAATTGCAGGAAATCGATTTCAGGAGGTACACTGGAATTGCATGTAAAGCATAGGAAAAGAGGCAGAACGTCCACAATGATGCACTTGGCCAAAAAGGGCGTATGCGTTTTTTCCTGAATATATTCAGGAAAAAACGCATACGCCCTTTTTGGCCAACCAAGCAAGCTTGCAAAGGATATCTGCACTACAATGAAGTCTAACTGCCCCCCGGTCAAAAGGGCCATCTGAAAAAAGTATAAAATCCAGAAAGCCAGGACCGGCCATGGAGAACTGGGAGCCTTGTTATGCTGGTGGGCGGGATGTAAATTGCCAACAGCCACTCTGGAGAAGTGTATGGTGTTTCCTGAAACATCTAAAAAACAAAGCAACAGAGCCTAGGGCACTTCCACTTATGGTCCTATAGCTTAGGGAAATTAAAATCAGAAAGACACAGCCACCCCAATGTTTAGGCAGGCTCTGTTTACAAGAACCGCGTTTACGGTAGAAGTTCAATATCACAGAAAGCGAAAAATGGATAAAGAAGTTGTGGTACTTACGTACAATGCAATATCACTCAGCAAAGAAATCTATGTCATCAGGCCCGTAGCAGCATAATGAGTGGATGCAGGTACGATGATTCTAAGTGAAATAAGTCACACAGAAAAAGAAACATCATAAGGTATCACTACTACACGGAATGTAAACTTGGCTACACAGGAACTGAATTACAAAACAGAACAGGGTCTCATATGTAGAAAACCAACTTATGCTTGCTTAAGGGGAAAGGTGAGTTGGGGTGCTGCATAAAACCAGACACTGAAATTAGCACAGATACCGTTCCATAAGCCAAATATGTAATAGACAAGAGCTACTCCTTGCTCAACGCAGTGGACTCAACACCCCATATTAAACGCCTAAGAATATACCTGACTAGAAATAATCTTAAAACCTACGGATTTATATGTCTCCGAAAGAGAATCAAGCATGTGTACGGCTGCATAAACGCAGCAGTGATAGGATTGGTGAGGTTCGGTGAGCAAATGCAGACCCTTTGAAGTCATACTGCATGGGACGCATTCCAAGGGTCTCAACTCTCCAGGTTTAAGGGATTCTTCCTTCAGCTGAAACATGCATGTGGAACACAGAGTATGATCCACCGTGTGATCAGGAAACGTGTTCAAATGTGTCTCAGTTTTCGTCCCCTGTTACTCGGGTACAACATTCAAGACGCTTTACTAACACTCTCCCCACTTGGAGAGTCAGTGTCTTTAAACTCCTGTTTGGCCCAGTTTGCAATTTCTGCGGAAAATGTACAGGAATAGGGAGAACCAAAGAGAGACTAGCTGGAGGTGTCTGGACGGGTAAATTTAACTCTAATTTCCCACCAGGAAGAGGAATTAACCAAAGGCTCAGCGTGCCGTGCCGGAACCACACTAGGGCCTGAAGCAATCCTGCGGTGTTGCGGCCAGCTCACAAGAAAGCGAGTTGAAGAAAGGAGCTCAGGGGCACTGTAATTCACAAACCTGCAGAGTTATAAAGGACAGCTATCGTCTAAAAATATATTGAAGTAAGGCTGCCAAGAGGACTTGAAAGCGGGGCAGAATTGCAGGAAACCGATTTCAGGAGGTAGACTGGAATTGCATGTAAAGCATAGGAAAAGAGGCAGAACGTCCACAACGATGCACTTGGCCAAAAAGGGCGTATGCGTTTTTTCCATTCAGGAAAAAACGCATACGCCCTTTTTGGCCAACCAAGAAAGCTTGCAAAGGAAATCTGCACTACAATGAAGTCTCACTGCCGCCCAGTCAAAAGGGCCATCTGAAAAATGTGTAAAATCCAGAAAGGCAGGACAGGCCATGGAGAACTGGGAGCCTTGTTATGCTGATGGGCGGGATGTAAATTGCCAACAGCCACTCTGGAGAAGTGTATGGTGTTTCCTGAAACATCTAAAAAACAAAGCAACAGAGCCTAGGGCACTTCCACTTATGGTCCTATAGCTTAGGGAAATTAAAATCAAAAAGACACAGCCACCCCAAAGTTTGGGACGGCTCTGTTTACAAGAACCTCGTTTACGGTACAAGTTCAATATCACAGAAAGCGAAAAATGAATAAAGAAGTTGTGGTACTTACGTACAATTCAATATCACTCAGCAATGAAATCTATGTCATCAGGCCCGTAGCAGCATAATGAGTGGATTCAGGTACGATGATTCTAAGTGAAATAAGTCACACAGAAAAAGAAACATCATAAGATATCACCAATACATGGAATGTAAACTTGGCTACACAGGAACTGAATTACAAAACAGAACAGGGTCTCAAATGTAGAAAACCAACTTATGCTTGCTTAAGGGGAAAGGTGAGTTGGGGTGCTGCATGAAACCAGAGATTGAAATTAGCACAGATACCGTTCCATAAGCCAAATATGCAATAGACAAGAGCTACTCCTTGCT
The DNA here is from genome assembly GCF_964270905.1 of Leucopleurus acutus. Classification (NCBI taxonomy): domain Eukaryota; kingdom Metazoa; phylum Chordata; class Mammalia; order Artiodactyla; family Delphinidae; genus Leucopleurus; species Leucopleurus acutus. The sequence continues at coordinate 67,091 of NW_028138952.1, forward strand.
GAACGAAGTGGACTCAACACCCCATATTAAACGCCTAAGAATATACCTGACTAGAAATAATCTTAAAACCTACGGATTTATATGTCTCCGAAAGAGAATCAAGCGTGTGTACAGCGGCATAAATGCAGCAGTGATAGGATTGGTGAGGTTCGGTGAGCAAATGCAGACCCTTTGAAGTCATATTGCATGGTAACCATTCCATGGGTCTCAACTCTCCAGGTTTAAGGGATTCTTCCTTCAGCTAAAACATGCATGTGGAACCCAGAGTATGATCCACCGAGTGATCGGGAAACGTGTTCAAATGTGTCTCGTTTTCGTCCCCTGGTACTCGGGTGCAACATTCCAGATGCTTTACTAACACTCTCCCCACTTGGAGAGTCAGTGCCTTTAACCTCCTGTTTGGCCCAGTTTGTAATTTCTGTGGAAAATGAACAGGAATAGGGAGAACGAAAGAGAGACTAGCTGGAGGTGTCTGGACGGGCAAATTTAACTCTCATTTCCCACCAGATAGAGGAATTAACCAAAGGCTCAGCGTGCCGTGCCGGAACCACACTAGGGCCTGAAGCAATCCTGCGGTGTTGCGGCCAGCTCACAAGAAAGCGAGTTGAAGAAAGGAGCTCAGGGGCACTGTAATTCACAAACCTGCAGAGTTATAAATGACAGCTATCGTCCAAAAATATATTGAAGTAAGGCTGCCAAGTGGACTTGAAAGCGGGGCAGAATTGCAGGAAACCGATTTCAGGAGGTAGACGGGAATTGCATGTAAAGCATAGGAAAAGAGGCAGAACGTCCACAATGATGCACTTGGCCAAAAAGGGCGTATGCGTTTTTTCCTGAATATATTCAGGAAAAAACGTATACGCACTTTTTGGCCAACCAAGCAAGCTTTCAAAGGAAATCTGCACTACAATGAAGTCTCACTGCCCCCCGGTCAAAAGGGCCATCTGAAAAAAGTGTAAAATCCAGAAAGGCAGGACAGGCCATGGAGAACTGGGAGCCTTGTTATGCTGATGGGCGGGATGTAAATTGCCAACAGCCACTCTGGAGAAGTGTATGGTGTTTCCTGAAACATCTAAAAAACAAGCAACAGAGCCTAGGGCACTTCCACTTATGGTCCTATAGCTTAGGGAAATTAAAATCAAAAAGACACAGCCACCCCAAAGTTTGGGACGGCTCTGTTTACAAGAATCTTGTTTACGGTACAAGTTCAATAGCACAAAAGCGAAAAATGGATAAAGAAGTTGTGGTACTTAAGTACAATGCAATATCACTCAGCAATGAAATCTTGTCATCGGCCCGTTGCAGCATAATGAGTGGATTCAGGTACGATGATTCTAAGTGAAATAAGTCACACAGAAAAAGAAACATCATAAGATATCACTACTACACGGAATATAAACTTGGCTACACAGGAACTGAATTACAAAACAGAACAGGGTCTCAAATGTAGAACACCAACTTATGCTTGCTTAAGGGGAAAGGTGAGTTGGGGTGCTGCATGAAACCAGAGATTGAAATTAGCACAGATACCGTTCTATAAGCCAAATATGCAATAGACAAGAGCTACTCCTTGCTGAACGAAGTGGACTCAACACCCCATATTAAACGCCTAAGAATATACCTGACTAGAAATAATCTTAAAACCTACGGATTTATATGTCTCCGAAAGAGAATCAAGCGTGTGTACGGCGGCATAAACGCAGCAGTGATAGGACTGGGGAGGTTCGGTGAGCAAATGCAGACCCTTTGAAGTCATATTGCATGGTACCCATTCCATGGGTCTCAACTCTCCAGGTTTAAGGGATTCTTCCTTCAGCTAAAACATGCATGTGGAACCCAGAGTATGATCCACCGTGTGATCGGGAAACGTGTTCAAATGTGTCTCGTTTTCGTCCCTGGTACTCGGGTGCAACATTCCAGATGCTTTACTAACATTCTCCCCACTTGGAGAGTCAGTGCCTTTAACCTCCTGTTTGGCCCAGTTTGTAATTTCTGTGGAAAATGAACAGGAATAGGGAGAACGAAAGAGAGACTAGCTGGAGGTGTCTGGACGGGCAAATTTAACTCTCATTTCCCACCAGGAAGAGGAATTAACCAAAGGCTCAGCGTGCCGTGCCGGAACTACACTAGGGCCTGAAGCAATCCTGTGGTGTTGCGGCCAGCTCACAAGAAAGCGAGTTGAAGAAACGAGCTCAGGGGCACTGTAATTCACAAACGTGCAGAGTTATAAATGACAGCTATCGTCCAAAAATATATTGAAGTAAGGCTGCCAAGAGGACTTGAAAGCGGGGCAGAATTGCAGGAAATCGATTTCAGGAGGTACACTGGAATTGCATGTAAAGCATAGGAAAAGAGGCAGAACGTCCACAATGATGCACTTGGCCAAAAACGGCGTATGCGTTTTTTCCTGAATATATTCAGGAAAAAACGCATACGCCGTTTTTGGCCAACCAAGAAAGCTTGCAAAGGAAATCTGCACTACAATGAAGTCTCACTGCCCCCCGGTCAAAAGGGCCATCTGAAAAAAGGGTAAAATCCAGAAAGGCAGGACAGGCCATGGAGAACTGGGAGCCTTGTTATGCTGGTGGGCGGGATGTAAATTGCCAACAGCCACTCTGGAGAAGTGTATGGTGTTTCCTGAAACATCTAAAAAACAAAGCAACAGAGTCTAGGGCACTTCCACTTATGGTCCTATAGCTTAGGGAAATTAAAATCAAAAAGACACAGCCACCCCAATGTTTGGGACGGCTCTGTTTACAAGAACCTCGTTTATGGTATAAGTTCAATATCACAGAAAGCAAAAAATGGATAAAGAAGTTGTGGTACTTACGTACAATGCAATATCACTCAGCAATGAAATCTATGTCATCAGGCACATAGCAGCATAATGAGTGGATGCAGGTATGATGAGTCTAAGTGAAATAAGTCACACAGAAAAAGAAACATCATAAGATATCATTACTACACGGAATGTAAACTTGGCTACACAGGAACTGAATTACAAAACAGAACAGGGTGTCAAATGTAGAAAACCAACTTATGCTTGCTTAAGGGGAAAGGTGAGTTGGGGTGCTGCATGAAACCAGAGATTGAAATTAGCACAGATACCGTTCCATAAGTCAAATATGTAATAGACATGAGCTACTCCTTGCTCAACGAAGTGGACTCAACACCCCATATTAAACGCTTAAGATTACACCTGACTAGAAATAATCTTAAAAACTACGGATTTATATGTCTCCGAAAGAGAATCAAGCGTGTGTACAGCGGCATAAACGCAGCAGTGATAGGATTGGTGAGGTTCGGTGAGCAAATGCAGACCCTTTGAATTCATATTGCATGGTACCCATTCCATGGGTCTCAACTCTCCAAGTTTAAGGGATTCTTCCTTCAGCTAAAACATGCATGTGGAACCCAGAGTATGATCCACCATGTGATCAGGAAACGTGTTCAAATGTGTCTCAGTTTTCGTCCCCTGGTACTCGGGTGCAACACTCCAGATGCTTTACTAACACTCTCCCCACTTGGAGAGTCAGTGCCTTTAACCTCCTGTATGGCCCAGTTTGCAATTTCTGCGGAAAATGTACAGGAATAGGGAGAACCAATGAGAAACTAGCTGGAGGTGTCTGGACGGGCAAATTTAACTCTCATTTCCCACCAGAAAGAGGAATTAACCAAAGGCTCAGCATGCCGTGCCGGAACCACACTAGGGCCTGAATCAATCCTGCGGTGTTGCGGCCAGCTCACAAGAAAGCGAGTTGAAGAAAGGAGCTCAGGGTCACTGTAATTCACAAACCTGCAGAGTTATAAATGACAGCTATCGTCCAAAAATATATTGAAGTAAGGCTGCCAAGAGGACTTGAAAGCGGGGCAGAATTGCAGGAAACCGATTTCAGGAGGTAGACAGGAATTGCATGTAAAGCATAGGAAAAGAGGCAGAACGTCCACAATGATGCACTTGGCCAAAAAGGGCGTATGCGTTTTTTCCTGAATATATTCAGGAAAAAACGCATACGCCCTTTTTGGCCAACCAAGCAAGCTTGCAAAGGAAATCTGCACTACAATGAAGTCTCACTGCCCCCCGGTCAAAAGGGCCATCTGAAAAAAGTGTAAAATCCAGAAAGGCAGGACAGGCCATGGAGAACTGGGAGCCTTGTTATGCTGATGGGCGGGATGTAAATTGCCAACAGCCACTCTGGAGAAGTGTATGGTGTTTCCTGAAACATCTAAAAAACAAAGCAACAGAGCCTAGGGCACTTCCACTTATGGTCCTATAGCTTAGGGAAATTAAAATCAAAAAGACACAGTCACCCCAATGTTTGGGACGGCTCTGTTTGCAAGAACCTCTTTTACGGTACAAGTTCAATATCACAGAAAGCGAAAAATGGATAAAGAAGTTGTGGTACTTACGTACAATGCAATATCACTCAGCAATGAAATCTATGTCATCAGGCCCGTAGCAGCATAATGAGTGGATTCAGGTATGATGATTCTAAGTGAAATAAGTCACACAGAAAAAGAAACACCATAAGATATCACTACTACACGGAAGGTAAACTTGGCTACACAAGAACTGAATTACAAAACAGAACAGGGTCTCAAATGTAGAAAACCAACTTATGCTTGCTTGAGGGGAAAGGTGAGTAGGGGTGCTGCATGAAACCAGAGATTGAAATTATCACAGATACCGTTCCATAAGCCAAATATGTAATAGACAAGAGCTACTCCTTGCTCAACGAAGTGGACTCAACACCCCATATTAAACGCCTAAGAATATACCTGACTAGTAAGAATATTAAAACCTACGGATTTATATGTCTCCGAAAGAGAATCAAGCGTGTGTACAGCAGCATAAACGCAGCAGTGATAGGAATGGTGAGGTACGGTGAGCAAATGCAGACCCTTTGAAGTCATATTGCATGGTACCCATTCCATGGGTCTCAACTCTCCAAGTTTAAGGGATTCTTCCTTCAGCTAAAACATGCATGTGGAACACAGAGTATGATCCACCGTGTGATCAGGAAACGTGTTCAAATGTGTCTCAGTTTTCGTCCCCTGGTACTCGGGTGCAACACTCCAGACGCTTTACTAACACTCTCTCCACTTGGAGAGTCAGTGCCTTTAACCTCCTGTATGGCCCAGTTTGCAATTTCTGCGGAAAATGTACAGGAATAGGGAGAACCAATGATAAACTAGCTGGAGGTGTCTGGACGGGCAAATTTAACTCTCATTTCCCACCAGGAAGAGGAATTAACCAAAGGCTCAGCATGCCGTGCCGGATACAAAATAGGGCCTGAAGCAATCCTGCGGTGTTGAGGCCAGCTCACAAAAAAGCGAGTTGAAGAAAGGAGCTCAGGGGCACTGTAATTCACAAACCTGCAGAGTTATAAATCACAGCTATCGTCCAAAAATATATTGAAGTAAGGCTGCCAAGAGGACTTGAAAGTGGTGCAGAATTGCACGAAACCGATTTCAGGAGGTACACTGGAATTGCATGTAAAGCATAGGAAAAGAGGCAGAACATCCACAACGATGCACTTGGCCAAAAAGGGCGTATGCGTTTTTTCCTGATTCAGGAAAAAACGCATACGCACTTTTTGGCCAACCAAGAAAGCTTGCAAAGGAAATCTGCACTACAATGAAGTCTCACTGCAGCCCAGTCAAAAGGGACATCTGAAAAATGTGTAAAATCCAGAAAGGCAGGACAGGCCATGGAGAACTGGGAGCCTTGTTATGCTGATGGGCGGGATGTAAATTGCCAACAGCCACTCTGGAGAAATGTATGGTGTTTCCTGAAACATCTAAAAAACAAAGCAACAGAGCCTAGGGCACTTCCACTTATGGTCCTATAGCTTAGGGAAATTAAAATCAAAAAGACACAGCCACCCCAAAGTTTGGGAAGGCTCTGTTTACAAGAACCTCGTTTATGGTACAAGTTCAATATCACAGAAAGCGAAAAATGGATAAAGAAGTTGTGGTACTTACGTACAATGCAATATCACTCAGCAATGAAATCTATGTCATCAGGCCCGTACCAGCATAATGAGTGGATTCAGGTACGATGATTCTAAGTGAAATAAGTCACACAGAAAAAGAAACACCATAAGATATCACTACTACACGGAAGGTAAACTTGGCTACACAAGAACTGAATTACAAAACAGAACAGGGTCTCAAGTTTAGAAAACCAACTTATGCTTGCTTGAGGGGAAAGGTGAGTTGGGGTGCTGCATGAAACCAGAGATTGAAATTAGCACAGATACCGTTCCATAAGCCAAATATGTAATAGACAAGAGCTACTCCTTGCTCAACGAAGGGGACTCAACACCCCATATTAAACGCCTAAGAATATACCCGACTAGTAAGAATATTAAAACCTACGGATTTATATGTCTCCGAAAGAGAATCAAGCGTGTGTACAGCAGCATAAACGCAGCAGTGATAGGATTGGTGAGGTTCGGTGAGCAAATGCAGACCCTTTGAAGTCATATTGCATGGTACCCATTCCATGGGTCTCAACTCTCCAGGTTTAAGGGATTCTTCCTTCAGCTAAAACATGCATGTGGAACCCAGAGTATGATCCACCGTGTGATCGGGAAACGTGTTCAAATGTGTCTCGTTTTCGTCCCTGGTACTCGGGTGCAACATTCCAGATGCTTTACTAACATTCTCCCCACTTGGAGAGTCAGTGCCTTTAACCTCCTGTTTGGCCCAGTTTGTAATTTCTGTGGAAAATGAACAGGAATAGGGAGAACGAAAGAGAGACTAGCTGGAGGTGTCTGGACGGGCAAATTTAACTCTCATTTCCCACCAGGAAGAGGAATTAACCAAAGGCTCAGCGTGCCGTGCCGGAAATACACTAGGGCCTGAAGCAATCCTGTGGTGTTGCGGCCAGCTCACAAGAAAGCGAGTTGAAGAAACGAGCTCAGGGGCACTGTAATTCACAAACCTGCAGAGTTATAAATGACAGCTATCGTCCAAAAATATATTGAAGTAAGGCTGCCAAGAGGACTTGAAAGCGGGGCAGAATTGCAGGAAATCGATTTCAGGAGGTACACTGGAATTGCATGTAAAGCATAGGAAAAGAGGCAGAACGTCCACAATGATGCACTTGGCCAAAAAGGGCGTATGCGTTTTTTCCTGAATATATTCAGGAAAAAACGCATACGCACTTTTTGGCCAACCAAGAAAGCTTGCAAAGGAAATCTGCACTACAATGAAGTCTCACTGCCCCCCGGTCAAAAGGGCCATCTGAAAAAAGTGTAAAATCCAGAAAGGCAGGACAGGCCATGGAGAACTGGGAGCCTTGTTATGCTGGTGGGCGGGATGTAAATTGCCAAAAGCCACTCTGGAGAAGTGTATGGTGTTTCCTGAAACATCTAAAAAACAAAGCAACAGAGCCTAGGGCACTTCCACTTATGGTCCTATAGCTTAGGGAAATTAAAATCAAAAAGACACAGCCACCCCAAAGTTTGGGACGGCTCTGTTTACAAGAAACTCGTTTACGGTACAAGTTCAATATCACAGAAAGCAAAAAATGGATAAAGAAATTGTGGTACTTACGTACAATGGAATATCACTCAGCAATGAAATCTATGTCATCAGGCCCGTAGCAGCATAATGAGTGGATTCAGGTACGATGATTCTAAGTGAAATAAGTCACACAGAAAAAGAAACATCATAAGATATCACCAATACACGGAATGTAAACTTGGCTACACAGGAACTGAATTACAAAACAGAACAGGGTGTCAAATGTAGAAAACCAACTTATGCTTGCTTAAGGGGAAAGGTGAGTTGGGGTGCTGCATGAAACCAGAGATTGAAATTAGCACAGATACCATTCCATAAGCCAAATATGCAATAGACAAGAGCTACTCCTTGCTGAACCAAGTGGACTCAACACCCCATATTAAACGCCTAAGAATACACCTGACTAGAAATAATCTTAAAACCTACGGATTTATATGTCTCCGAAAGAGAATCAAGCGTGTGTACAGCGGCATAAACGCAGCAGTGATAGGATTGGTGAGGTTCGGTGAGCAAATGCAGACCCTTTGAAGTCATATTGCATGGTACCCATTCCATGGGTCTCAACTCTCCAGGTTTAAGGGATTCTTCCTTCAGCTAAAACATGCATGTGGAACCCAGAGTATGATCCACCGTGTGATCGGGAAACGTGTTCAAATGTGTCTCGTTTTCGTCCCTGGTACTCGGGTGCAACATTCCAGATGCTTTACTAACACTCTCCCCACTTGGAGAGTCAGTGCCTTTAACCTCCTGTTTGGCCCAGTTTGTAATATCTGTGGAAAATGAACAGGAATAGGGAGAACAAAAGAGAGACTAGCTGGAGGTGTCCGGACGGGCAAATTTAACTCTCATTTCCCACCAGGAAGAGGAATTAACCAAAGGCTCAGCGTGCCGTGCCGGAACTACACTAGGGCCTGAAGCAATCCTGCGGTGTTGCGGCCAGCTCACAAGAAAACGAGTTGAAGAAACGAGCTCAGGGGCACTGTAATTCACAAACCTGCAGAGTTATAAATGACAGCTATCGTCCAAAAATATATTGAAGTAAGGCTGCCAAGAGGACTTGAAAGCGGGGCAGAATTGCAGGAAATCGATTTCAGGAGGTACACTGGAATTGCATGTAAAGCATAGGAAAAGAGGCAGAACGTCCACAATGATGCACTTGGCCAAAAAGGGCGTATGCGTTTTTTCCTGAATATATTCAGGAAAAAACGCATACGCCCTTTTTGGCCAACCAAGCAAGCTTGCAAAGGATATCTGCACTACAATGAAGTCTAACTGCCCCCCGGTCAAAAGGGCCATCTGAAAAAAGTATAAAATCCAGAAAGCCAGGACAGGCCATGGAGAACTGGGAGCCTTGTTATGCTGGTGGGCGGGATGTAAATTGCCAACAGCCACTCTGGAGAAGTGTATGGTGTTTCCTGAAACATCTAAAAAACAAAGCAACAGAGCCTAGGGCACTTCCACTTATGGTCCTATAGCTTAGGGAAATTAAAATCAGAAAGACACAGCCACCCCAATGTTTAGGCAGGCTCTGTTTACAAGAACCGCGTTTACGGTAGAAGTTCAATATCACAGAAAGCGAAAAATGGATAAAGAAGTTGTGGTACTTACGTACAATGCAATATCACTCAGCAAAGAAATCTATGTCATCAGGCCCGTAGCAGCATAATGAGTGGATGCAGGTACGATGATTCTAAGTGAAATAAGTCACACAGAAAAAGAAACATCATAAGGTATCACTACTACACGGAATGTAAACTTGGCTACACAGGAACTGAATTACAAAACAGAACAGGGTCTCATATGTAGAAAACCAACTTATGCTTGCTTAAGGGGAAAGGTGAGTTGGGGTGCTGCATAAAACCAGACACTGAAATTAGCACAGATACCGTTCCATAAGCCAAATATGTAATAGACAAGAGCTACTCCTTGCTCAACGCAGTGGACTCAACACCCCATATTAAACGCCTAAGAATATACCTGACTAGAAATAATCTTAAAACCTACGGATTTATATGTCTCCGAAAGAGAATCAAGCATGTGTACGGCTGCATAAACGCAGCAGTGATAGGATTGGTGAGGTTCGGTGAGCAAATGCAGACCCTTTGAAGTCATACTGCATGGGACCCATTCCAAGGGTCTCAACTCTCCAGGTTTAAGGGATTCTTCCTTCAGCTGAAACATGCATGTGGAACACAGAGTATGATCCACCGTGTGATCAGGAAACGTGTTCAAATGTGTCTCAGTTTTCGTCCCCTGGTACTCGGGTGCAACATTCAAGACGCTTTACTAACACTCTCCCCACTTGGACAGTCAGTGTCTTTAAACTCCTGTTTGGCCCAGTTTGCAATTTCTGCGGAAAATGTACAGGAATAGGGAGAACCAAAGAGAGACTAGCTGGAGGTGTCTGGACGGGTAAATTTAACTCTCATTTCCCACCAGGAAGAGGAATTAACCAAAGGCTCAGCGTGCCGTGCCGGAACCACACTAGGGCCTGAAGCAATCCTGCGGTGTTGCGGCCAGCTCACAAGAAAGCGAGTTGAAGAAAGAAGCTCAGGGGCACTGTAATTCACAAACCTGCAGAGTTATAAATGACAGCTATCATCCAAAAATATATTGAAGTAAGGCTGCCAAGAGGACTTGAAAGCGGGGCAGAATTGCAGGAAACCGATTTCAGGAGGTAGACGGGAATTGCATGTAAAGCATAGGAAAAGAGGCAGAACGTCCACAATGATGCACTTGGCCAAAAGAGGCGTATGCGTTTTTTCCTGAATATATTCAGGAAAAAACGTATACGCCCTTTTTGGCCAACCAAGCAAGCTTGCAAAGGAAATCTGCACTAAAATGAAGTCTCGCTGCCCCCCGGTCAAAAGGGCCATATGAAAAAAGTGTAAAATCCAGAAAGGCAGGACAGGCCATGAAGAACTGGGAGACTTGTTATGCTGGTGGGCGGGATGTAAATTGCCAACAGCCACTCTGGAGAAGTGTATGGTGTTTCCTGTAACATCTAAAAAACTAAGCAACAGAGCCTAGGGCACTTCCACTTATGGTCCTATAGCTTAGGGCAATTAAAATCAAAGAGACACAGCCACCCCAAAGTTTGGGACGGCTCTGTTTACAAGAATCTTGTTTACGGTACAAGTTCAATATCACAAAAGCGAAAAATGGATAAAGAAGTTGTGGTACTTACGTACAATGCAATATCACTCAGCAATGAAATCTATGTCATCAGGCCCGTAGCAGCATAATGAGTGGATTCAGGTACGATGATTCTAAGTGAAATAAGTCACACAGAAAAAGAAACATCATAAGATATCACTACTACACGGAATGTAAAGTTGGTTACACAGGATCTGAATTACAAAACAGAACAGGGTCTCAAATGTAGAAAACCAACTTATGCTTGCTTAAGGGGAAAGGTGAGTTGGGGTGCTGCATGAAACCAGAGATTAAAATTAGCACAGATACCGTTCCATAAGCCAAATATGTTATAGACAAGAGCTACTCCTTGCTCAACGAAGTGTACTCAACACCCCATATTAAACGCCTAACAATATACCTGACTAGAAATAATCTAAAAATCTACCGATTTATATGTCTCCAAAAGAGAATCAAGCGTGTGTACAGCGACATAAACGCAGCAGTGATAGGATTGGTGAGGTTCGGTGAGCAAATGCAGACCCTATGAAGTCATATTGCATGGTACCCATTCCATGGGTCTCAACTCTCCAGGTTTAAGGGATTCTTCCTTCAGCTAAAACATGCATGTGGAACCCAGAGTATGATCCACCGTGTGATCGGGAAACGTGTTCAAATGTGTCTCGTTTTCGTCCCCTGGTACTCGAGTGCAACATTCCAGATGCTTTACTAACACTCTCCCCACTTGGAGAGTCAGTGCCTTTAACCTCCTGTTTGGCCCAGTTTGCAATTTCTGTGGAAAATGAACAGGAATAGGGAGAACGAAAGAGAGACTAGCTGGAGGTGTCTGGACGGGCAAATTTAACTCTCATTTCCCACCAGGAAGAGGAATTAACCAAAGGCTCAGCGTGCCGTGCCGGAACCACACTAGGGCCTGAAGCAATCCTGCGGTTTTGCGGCCAGCTCACAAGAAAGCGAGTTGAAGAAAGGAGCTCAGGGGCACTGTAATTCACAAACCTGCAGAGTTATAAATGACAGCTATCGTCCAAAAATATATTGAAGTAAGGCTGCCAAGAGGACTTGAAAGCGGGGCAGAATTGCAGGAAACCGATTTCAGGAGGTAGACAGGAATTGCATATAAAGCATAGGAAAAGAGGCAGAATGTCCACAATGATGCACTTGGCCAAAAAGGGCGTATGCGTTTTTTCCTGAATATATTCAGGAAAAAACGCATACGCCCTTTTTGGCCAACCAAGCAAGCTTGCAAAGGATATCTGTACTACAATGAAGTCTCACTGCTCCCCGGTCAAAAGGGACATCTGAAAAAAGTGTAAAATCCAGAAAGGCAGGACAGGCCATGGAGAACTGGGAGCCTTGTTATGCTGGTAGGCGGGATGTAAATTGCCAACAGCCACTCTGGAGAAGTGTATGGTGTTTCCTGAAACATCTAAAAAACAAAGCAACAGAGCCTAGGGCACTTCCACTTATGGTCCTATAGCTTAGGGAAATTAAAATCAAAAAGACACGGTCACCCCAAAGTTTGGGACGGCTCTGTTTACAGAACCTCGTTTACAGTACAAGTTCAATATCACAGAAAGCAAAAAATGGATAAAGAAGTTGTGGTACTTACGTACAATGCAATATCACTCAGCAATGAAATCTATGTCATCAGACCCGTAGCAGCATAATGAGTGGATGCAGGTATGATGAGTCTAAGTGAAATAAGTCACACAGAAAAAGAAACATCATAAGATATCACTACGACACGGAATGTAAACTTGGCTACACAGGAACTGAATTACAAAACAGAACAGGGTCTCAAATGTAGAAAACCAACTTATGCTTGCTTAAGGGGAAAGGTGAGTTGGGGTGCTGCATAAAACCAGAGATTGAAATTAGCACAGATACCGTTCCATAAGCCAAATATGTAATAGACAAGAGCTACTCCTTGCTCAACGAAGTGGACTCAACACCCCATATTAAACGCTTAAAAATACACCTGACTAGAAATAATCTTATAAACTACGGATTTATATGTCTCCGAAAGAGAATCAAGCGTGTGTACGGCGGCATAAACGCAGCAGTGATAGGATTGGTGAGGTTCAGTGAGCAAATGCAGACCCTTTGAAGTCATATTGCATGGTACCCATTCCATGGGTCTGAACTCTCCAAGTTTAAGGGATTCTTCCTTCAGCTAAAACATGCATGTGGAACACAGGGTATGATCCACCGTGTGATCAGGAAACGTGTTCAAATGTGTCTCAGTTTTCGTCCCTTGATACTCGGGTGCAACACTCCAGACGCTTTACTAACACTCTCCCCACTTGGAGAGTCAGTGCCTTTAACCTCCTGTATGGCCCAGTTTGCAATTTCTGCGGAAAATGTACAGGAATAGGGAGAACCAATGATAAACAAGCTGGAGGTGTCTGGACGGGCAAATTTAACTCTCATTTCCCACCAGGAAGAGGAATTAACCAAAGGCTCAGCGTGCCGTGCCGGATCCACACTAGGGCCTGAAGCAATCCTGCGGTGTTGCGGCCAGCTCACAAAAAAGCGAGTTGAAGAAAGGAGCTCAGGGGCACTGTAATTCACAAACCTGCAGAGTTATAAATGACAGCTATCGTCCAAAAATATATTGAAGTAAGGCTGCCAAGAGGACTTGAAAGTGGTGCAGAATTGCACGAAACCGATTTCAGGAGGTAGACTGGAATTGCATGTAAAGCAGAGGAAAAGAGGCAGAACGTCCACAACGATGCACTTGGCCAAAAAGGGCGTATGCGTTTTTTCCTGAATATATTCAGGAAAAAACGCATACGCCCTTTTTGGCCAACCAAGCAAGCTTGCAAAGGAAATCTGCACTACAATGAAGTCTCATTGCCGCCCAGTCAAAAGGGCCATCTGAAAAATGTGTAAAATCCAGAAAGGCAGGACAGGCCATGAAGAACTGGGAGACTTGTTATGCTGATGGGCGGGATGTAAATTGCCAACAGCCACTCTGGAGAAGTGTATGGTGTTTCCTGAAACATCTAAAAAACAAAGCAACAGAGCCTAGGGCACTTCCACTTATGGTCCTATAGCTTAGGGAAATTAAAATCAAAAAGACACAGCCACCCCAAAGTTTGGGATGGCTCTGTTTACAAGAACCTCGTTTATGGTACAAGTTCAATATCACAGAAAGCGAAAAATGGATAAAAAAGTTGTGGTACTTACGTACAATGCAATATCACTCAGCAATGAAATCTATGTCATCAGGCCCGTAGCAGCATAATGAGTGGATTCAGGTACGATGATTCTAAGTGAAATAAGTCACACAGAAAAAGAAACATCATAAGATATCACCAATACACGGAATGTAAACTTGGCTACACAGGAACTGAATTACAAAACAGAACAGGGTCTCAAATGTAGAAAACCAACTTATGCTTGCTTAAGGGGAAAGGTGAGTTGGGGTGCTGCATGAAACCAGAGATTGAAATTAGCACAGATACCGTTCCATAAGCCAAATATGCAATAGACAAGAGCTACTCCTTGCTCAACGAAGTGGACTCAACACCCCATATTAAACGCCTAAGATTATACCTGACTAGAAATAATCTAAAAACCTACCGATTTATATGTCTCCGAAAGAGAATCAAGCGTGTGTACAGCGACATAAACGCAGCAGTGATAGGATTGGTGAGGTTCGGTGAGCAAATGCAGACCCTATGAAGTCATATTGCATGGTACCCATTCCATGGGTCTCAACTCTCCAGGTTTAAGGGATTCTTCCTTCAGCTAAAACATGCATGTGGAACCCAGAGTATGATCCACCGTGTGATCGGGAAACGTGTTCAAATGTGTCTCGTTTTCGTCCCCTGGTACTCGAGTGCAACATTCCAGATGCTTTACTAACACTCTCCCCACTTGGAGAGTCAGTGCCTTTAACCTCCTGTTTGGCCCAGTTTGCAATTTCTGTGGAAAATGAACAGGAATAGGGAGAACGAAAGAGAGACTAGCTGGAGGTGTCTGGACGGGCAAATTTAACTCTCATTTCCCACCAGGAAGAGGAATTAACCAAAGGCTCAGCGTGCCGTGCCGGAACTACACTAGGGCCTGAAGCAATCCTGCGGTGTTGCGGCCAGCTCACAAGAAAGCGAGTTGAAGAAAGGAGCTCAGGGGCACTGTAATTCACAAACCTGCAGAGTTATAAATGACAGCTATCGTCCAAAAATATATTGAAGTAATGCTGCCAAGAGGACTTGAAAGCGGGGCAGAATTGCAGGAAACCGATTTCAGGAGGTAGACGGGAATTGCATGTAAAGCATAGGAAAAGAGGCAGAACGTCCACAATGATGCACTTGGCCAAAAAGGGCGTATGTGTTCTTTCCTGAATATATTCAGGAAAAAACGCATACGCCCTTTTTGGCCAACCAAGCAGGCTTGCAAAGGAAATCTGCACTACAATGAAGTCTCACTGCCCCCCAGTCAAATGGGCCATCTGAAGAAAGTGTAATATCCAGAAAGGCAGGACTTGGCATGGAGAACTGGGAGCCTTGTTATGCTGATGGGCGGGATGTAAATTGCCAACAGCCACTCTGGAGAAGTGTATGGTGTTTCCTGAAACATCTAAAAAACAAAGCAACAGAGCCTAGGGCACTTCCACTTATGGTCCTATAGCTTAGGGAAATTAAAATCAAAAAGACACAGCCTCCCCAAACTTTGGGACGGCTCTGTTTACAAGAACCTCGTTTACTGTACAAGTTCAATATCACAGAAAGTGAAAAATGGATACAGAAGTTGTGGTACTTACGTACAATGCAATATCACTCAGCAATGAAATCTATGTCATCAGGCCAGTAGCAGAATAATGAGTGGATTCAGGTATGATGATTCTAAGTGAAATAAGTCACACAGAAAAAGAAACATCATAAGATATCACTACTACACGGAATGTAAACTTGGCTACACAGGAACTGAATTACAAAACAGAACAGGGTGTCAAATGTAGAAAACCAACTTATGCTTGCTTAAGGGGAAAGGTGAGTTGGGGTGCTGCATGAAACCAGAGATTGAAATTAGCACAGATACCGCTCCATAAGCCAAATATGTAATAGACAACAGCTACACCTTGCTCAACGAAATGGACTCAACACCCCATATTAAACGCCTAATAATATACCTGACTAGAAATAATCTTAAAACCTACAGATTTATATGTCTCCGAAAGAGAATCAAGCGTGTGTACAGCGGCATAAACGCAGCAGTGATAGGATTGGTGAGGTTCGGTGAGCAAATGCAGACCCTTTGAAGTCATATTGCATGGTACCCATTCCATGGGTCTCAACTCTCCAAGGTTAAGGGATTCTTCCTTCAGCTAAAACATGCATGTGGAACCCAGAGTATGATCAACTGTGTGATCGGGAAACGTGTTCAAATGTGTCTCGTTTTCGTCCCCTGGTACTCGGGTGCAACATTCCAGATGCTTTACTAACACTCTCCCCACTTGGAGAGTCAGTGCCTTTAACCTCCTGTTTGGCCCAGTTTGTAATTTCTGTGGAAAATGAACAGGAAGAGGGAGAACGAAAGAGAGACTAGCTGGAGGTGTCTGGACGGGCAAATTTAACTCTCATTTCCCACCAGGAAGAGGAATTAACCAAAGGCTCAGCGTGCCGTGCCGGAAATACACTAGGGCCTGAAGCAATCCTGCGGTGTTGCGGCCAGCTCACAAGAAAGCGAGTTGAAGAAACGAGCTCAGGGGCAGTGTAATTCACAAACCTGCAGAGTTATAAATGACAGCTATCGTCCAAAAATATATTGAAGTAAGGCTGCCAAGAGGAGTTGAAAGCGGGGCAGAATTGCAGGAAATCGATTTCAGGAGGTAGACTGGAATTGCATGTAAAGCATAGGAAAAGAGGCAGAACGTCCACAATGATGCACTTGGCCAAAAAGGGCGTATGCGTTTTTTCCAGAATATATTCAGGAAAAAACGCATACGCACTTTTTGGCCAACCAAGCAAGCTTGCAAAGGATATCTGCACTACAATGAAGTCTCACTGCCGCCCGGTCAAAAGGGCCATCTGAAAAAAGTGTAAAATCCAGAAAGGCAGGACAGGCCATGGAGAACTGGGAGCCTTGTTATGCTGATGGGCGGGATGTAAATTGCCAACAGCCACTCTGGAGAAGTGTATGGTGTTTCCTGAAACATCTAAAAAACAAAGCAACAGAGCCTAGGGCACTTCCACTTATGGTCCTATAGCTTAGGGAAATTAAAATCAAAAAGACACAGCCTCCCCAAACTTTGGGACGGCTCTGTTTACAAGAACCTCGTTTACTGTACAAGTTCAATATCACAGAAAGCGAAAAATGGATACAGAAGTTGTGGTACTTACGTACAATGCAATATCACTCAGCAATGAAATCTATGTCATCAGGACCGTAGCAGCATAATGAGTGGATTCAGGTACGATGATTCTAAGTGAAATAAGTCACACAGAAAAAGAAACATCATAAGATATCAGTACTACACGGAATGTATACTTGGCTACACAGGAACTGAATTACAAAACAGAACAGGGTGTCAAATGTAGAAAACCAACTTATGCTTGCTTAAGGGGAAAGGTGAGTTGGGGTGCTGCATGAAACCAGAGATTGAAATTAGCACAGATACCGCTCCATAAGCCAAATATGTAATAGACAACAGCTACACCTTGCTCAACGAAGTGGACTCAACACCACATATTAAACGCCTAAGAATATACCTGACTAGAAATAATCTTAAAACCTACGGATTTATATGTCTCCGAAAGAGAATCAAGCGTGTGTACAGCGGCATAAACGCAGCAGTGATAGGATTGGTGAGGTTCGGTGAGCAAATGCAGACCCTTTGAAGTCATATTGCATGGTACCCATTCCATGGGTCTCAACTCTCCAAGTTTAAGGGATTCTTCCTTCAGCTAAAACATGCATGTGGAACACAGAGTATGATCCACCGTGTGATCAGGAAACGTGTTCAAATGTGTCTCAGTTTTCGTCCCCTGGTACTCGGGTGCAACACTCCAGACGCTTTACTAACACTCTCTCCACTTGGAGAGTCAGTGCCTTTAACCTCCTGTATGTCCCAGTTTGCAATTTCTGCGGAAAATGTACAGGAATAGGGAGAACCAATGATAAACTAGCTGGAGGTGTCTGGACGGGCAAATTTAACTCTCATTTCCCACCAGGAAGAGGAATTAACCAAAGGCTCAGCGTGCCGTGCCGGATCCACACTAGGGCCTGAAGCAATCCTGTGGTGTTGCGGCCAGCTCACAAAAAAGCTAGTTGAAGAAAGGAGCTCAGGGACACTGTAATTCACAACCCTGCAGAGATATAAATGACAATTATCGTCCAAAAATATATTGAAGTAAGGCTGCCAAGAGGAGTTGAAAGCGGGGCAGAATTGCAGGAAACCGATTTCAGGAGGTAGACTGGAATTGCATGTAAAGCATAGGAAAAGAGGCAGAACGTCCACAATGATGCACTTGGCCAAAAAGGGCGTATGCGTATTTTCCTGAATATAGGAAAAAACGCATACGCCCTTTTTGGCCAACCATGCAAGCTTGCAAAGGAAATCTGCACTACAATGAAGTCTCACTGCCCCCCGGTCAAAAGGGCCATCTGAAAAAAGTGTAAAATCCAGAAAGGCAGGACAGGCCATGGAGAACTGGGAGCCTTGTTATGCTGATGGGCGGGATGTAAATTGGCAGCAGCAACTCTGGAGAAGTGTATGGTGTTTCCTGAAACATCCAAAAAACAAAGCAACAGAGCCTAGGGCACTTCCACTTATGGTCCTATAGCTTAGGGAAATTAAAATCAAAAAGGCACAGCCACCCCAAGTTTGGGACGGCTCTGTTTACAAGAACCTCGTTTACGGTACAAGTTCAATATCACAGAAAGCGAAAAATGGATAAAGAAGTTGTGGTACTTACGTACAATGCAATATCACTCAGCAATGAAATCTATGTCATCAGGCCTGTAGCAGCATAATGAGTAGATTCAGATACGATGATTCTAAGTGAAATAAGTCACACAGGGCTTACCTGGTGGCGCAGTGGTTGAGAGTCCGCCTGCCGATGCAGAGGACATGGGTTCGTGCCCCGCTACGTGAAGATCCCACATGCCGCGGATTGGCTGGGGCTTTGAGCCATGGCCGCTGAGCCTGCGCGTCCGGAGCCTGTGCTCCGCAATGGGAAAGACCACAACAGTGAGAGGCCCACGTACCGCAAAAAATAAAAAATAAAAAAATAAAAAAAATAAAAAAATAAGTCACACAGAAAAAGAAACATCATAAGATATCACTACTACACGGAATGTAAACTTGGCTACACAGGAACAGAATTACTAAACAGGACAGGGTGTCAAATGTAGAAAACCAACTTATGCTTGCTTAAGGGGAAAGGTGAGTTGGGGTGTTGCATACAACAAGAGATTGAAATTAGCACAGATACCATTCCATGAGCCAAATATGTAATAGACAAGAGCTACTCCTTGCTCAACGAAGTGGACTCAACACCCCATATTAAACGCCTAACAATATACCTGACTAGTAAGAATCTTAAAACCTATGGATTTATATGTCTCCGAAAGAGAATCAAGCGTGTGTACAGCGGCATAAACGCAGCAGTGATAGGATTGGTGAGGTTCGGTGAGCAAATGCAGACCCTTTGAAGTCATATTGCATGGTACCCATTCCATAGGTCTCAACTCTCCAGGTTTAAGGGATTCTTCCTTCAGCTAAAACATGCATGTGGAACCCAGAGTATGACCCACCGTGTGATCGGGAAACGTGTTCAAATGTGTCTCAGTTTTCGTCCCCTGGTACTCGGATGCAACATTCCAGATGCTTTACTAACACTCTCCCCACTTGGAGAGTCAGTGCCTTTAACCTCCTGTTTGGCCCAGTTTGCAATTTCTGTGGAAAATGAACAGGAATAGGGAGAACCAATGAGAGACTAGGTGGAGGTGTCTGGACGGGCAAATTTAACTCTCATTTCCCACCAAGAAGAAGAATTAACCAAAGGCTCAGCATGCCATGCCGGAAGCACACTAGGGCCTGAAGCAATCCTGCGGTGTTGCGGCCAGCTCAAAAGAAAGCGAGTTGAAGAAAGGAGCTCAGGGGCACTGTAATTCACAAACCTGCAGAGATAAATGACAGCTATCTTCCAAAAATATATTGAAGTAAGGCTGCCAAGAGGAGTTGAAAGTGGGGCAGAATTGCAGGAAACCGATTTCAGGAGGTAGACTGGAATTGCATTTAAAGCATAGGAAAAGAGGCAGAACGTCCACAATGATGCACTTGGCCAAAAAGGGCGTATGCGTTTTTTCCTGAATATATTCAGGAAAAAACGCATATGCCCTTTTTGGCCAACCAACCAAGCTTGCAAAGGAAATCTGCACTACAATGAAGTCTCACTGCCCCCCGCTCAAAAGGGCCATCTGAAAAAAGTGTTAAATCCAGAAAGGCAGGACAGGCCATGGAGAACTGGGAGCCTTGTTATGCTGATGGGCGGGATGTAAATTGCCAGCAGCCACTCTGGAGAAGTGTATGGTTTTTCCTGAAACATCCAAAAAACAAAGCAACAGAGCCTAGGGCACTTCCACTTATGGTCCTATAGCTTAGGGAAATTAAAATCAAAAAGACACAGCCACCCCAAAGTTTGGGACGGCTCTGTTTACAAGAACCTCGTTTACGGTACAAGTTCAATATCACAGAAAGCGAAAAATGGATAAAGAAGTTGTGGTACTTACGTACAATGCAATATCACTCAGCAATGAAATCTATGTCATCAGGCCCGTAGCAGCATAATGAGTGGATTCAGGTACGATGATTCTAAGTGAAATAAGTCACACAGAAAAAGAAACATCATAAGGTATCACTAACACACGCAATGTAAACTTGGCTACGCAGGAACTGAATTACAAAGCAAAACAGGGTCTCAAATGTAGAAAACCAACTTATGCTTGCTTAAGGGGAAAGGTGAGTTGGGGTACTGCATAAAACCAGAGATTAAAATGAGCACAGATACCGTTCCATAAGCCAAATATGTAATAGACAAGAGCTACTCCTTGCTCAACGAAGTGGACTCAACACCCCATAATAAACGCCTAAGAATATACGTGACTATTAAGCATCTTAAAACCTTTGGATTTATATGTCTCTAAAAGAGAATCAAACGTGTGTACAGCGGCATAAACGCAGCAGTGATAGGATTGGTGAGGTTCGGTGAGCAAATGCAGACCCTTTGAAGTCATATTGCATGGTACCCATTCCATGGGTCTCAACTCTCCAAGTTTAAGGGATTCTTCCTTCAGCTAAAACATGCATGTGGAACCCAGAGTATGATCCACCGTGTGATCGGGAAACGTGTTCAAATGTGTCTCAGTTTTCGTCCCCTGGTACTCGGATGCAACATTCCAGACGCTTTACTAACACTCTCCCCACTTGGAGAGTCAGTGCCTTTAACCTTCTGTTTGGCCCAGTTTGCAATTTCTTTGGAAAATGAACAGGATTAGGGAGAACCAATGAGAGACTAGGTGGAGGTGTCTGGACGGGCAAATTTAACTCTCATTTCCCACCAAGAAGAAGAATTAACCAAAGGCTCAGCATGCCATGCCGGAAGCACACTAGGGCCTGAAGCAATCCTGCGGTGTTGCGGCCAGCTCAAAAGAAAGCGAGTTGAAGAAAGGAGCTCAGGGGCACTGTAATTCACAAACCTGCGGAGTTATAAATGACAGCTATCATCCAAAATTATACTGAAGTAAGGCTGCGAAGAGGACTTGAATGCGGGGCAGAATTGCTGGAAACTGATTTCAGAACGTACACGGGAGTAGCTCTTAAAGCATAGGAAAAGAGACAGAACTTGGAAAATAATGCACTTGGCAAAAAAGGGCATATGTGTTTTATCCAGAGCTCTCATACCTGAGGGGAGGAGATTCCCAGCAGGCTCCAACTGCCACCTGAGGGCTCACATTGCCAAGGCAACGTGAGCATGCCAGGCAGGAGTTACCTCACAGCAGAGGTCCCACCTCACAGAAGGGTGAGAAACCCAGCCAACATCAGACTCTCACCAGAGGGCCCACATCACCAAGGGGATGGGAACCAGGCAGGAGTGTCTTCACATCAGTGGGGCCACATCATCAAAAGCTGAGGTACTCAGCACATGTGTCCTCAAACCAGAGGACCCACATCACCAAGGACCTCGGAGTGAGGCAGGCAGGAGTAGCCTCACAACACTGGGCACATAGAATAAAAAAGTGAGGAATCCAGCAGCTGGAACCTCCCAGCAGGCGGCCCAGAGCACCGAGGCCATGGGATCCAGGCCACAGTGAACTCACAGAAGAGGGCCCATGTCATGAAACTGAGCAACCCAGCCATTGGGACCTCAGAGCAGGAGGCCCACATCCCCATGGGGATGGAATTCTGGTAGGAGTGTCCTCGCACCACTGAGAACGTATCAGAAAATTTTGGGCGACCAGCAGTTAGGGCCTGACGCCAGAGGACCCTCATCACCAAGGGAAGGAGGCTCCCAGCAGGCTCCAACTGCCACCAGAGGGCTGACGTCGCCAAGGCGATGTGTGCCAACCAGGCACGAATGACCTCACAGCAGAGGGCCCACCTCAGAGAAGTGTGACGAACCCAGTCAGGATCAGACTCGCACCAGAGGGCCCACATCACCAAATGGATTGGAACCAGGCAGGAGTGTCCTCACATGAGTAGGGCCACATCATCTAAAGGTGAGGAACCCAGAACATGTGGCTTCAAACCATAGGACACCCATCACCAAGGGGCTGGGAGTGAGGCAGGCAGGAGGAGCCTCATAACAGAGGGCCCAAAAATAAGAAAGGTGAGGAATCCAGCAGTTGGAACCTCCCAGCAGGCGGCCCAGAGCACAGAGGCTAGAGGAACCAGGCCAGAGTGAACTAACACCAGACAGCCCACATCATGAAACTGTGAGCAACCCAGACATTGGGACCTCAGAGCAGAAGGCCCACATCCCCATGGTGATGGGAACATGACAGGAGTGTCCTGGCATCACTGGGCTCACATCAGAAAACGTGGGGTGCTCAGAAGTTAGGGCCTGACGCTAGAGGGCACTCATCACCGAGAGGAGGAGGCTCCCAGCAGGCTCCAGCTGCCACCAGAGGGCCAACGTCGCCAAGGTGATGTGTGCCAGCCTGGCAGGAGTGACCTCACAGCAGAGGGCCCACCTCACAGAAGGGTGAGGAACACAGCCAGGATCAGACTCTCACCAGAGGGCCCACATCACCAAGGGGATGGGAACCAGGCAGGAGTGTCCCCACACCAGTGGGACAACATCATCGAAAGGTGAGGATCCCAGCACATGTGTCCTCAAACCAGAGGAACCACATCACCAAGGGGTTCGGAATGAGGCTGGCAGGACTGGCCTCACAACACAGGGTCCATAGAATATAAAAGTTGAGGAATCCAGCAGTTGGAACCTCCCAGCAAGTGGCCCAGAGCACCGAGGCTATGGGATCCAGGCCGCAGTGAACTCACAGCAGAGGGCCCACATCATGAACCTGTGAGCAGCCCAGCTGTTGGGACCTCAGAACAGAAGGCCCACATCCCCATTGGGATGGGAACCTGGCAGGAGTGGCTTTGCACCACTTAGCACATATCAGAAAATGTTAGGAGCCCAGCAGTTAGGGCCTGACGCCAGGGGGCCCTCATAACTGAGGGGAGGAGACTCCCAGCAGGTTCCAACTGCCAACAGAGGGCCCACGTCTACAAGGTGGCATGCGCCAGCCAGGCAGTAGTGACCTCACAGCAGAGGGCCTATCTCACAGAAGGGTGAGGAACCGAGGCAGGATGAGACTCTCACCAGAGGGCCCACAACACCAAGGGGATGGGAACCAGTCAGGACTGTCCTCCCACCAGTGGGGCCACATCATCGAAAGGTGCGGAACCCAGCACATGTGGCCTCATATCAGAGGACATACATCACAAAGGGGATGGGAGTGAGGCAGGTAGGAGTAGCCTAAAAACAGAGGGCCCAAAGAATAAAAAAAGTGAGGAATCCAGCATTTGGAACCTCCCAGCAGGCGGCCGAGAGCACAGAAGCTATGGGATGCAGGCAGGAGTGAACTAACAGCAGAGAGCCCACATCATGAAACTGTGAGCAACCCAGGCATTGGGACCTCAGAGCAGAAAGCCCACATCCCCATGGGGATGGGAACCTGACAGGAGTGTCCTGGCATCACTGGGCTCACATCAGAAAACGTGGGGAGCCCAGCAGTTAGAGCCTGATGCTAGAGGGCCGTCATCACCGAGGGCAGGAGGCTCCCAGCAGGTTCCATGTGCCAACAGAGGGCCCACGTCGCCAAGGTGATGTGTGCAAGTCAGGCAGGATTGACCTCACAGCAGAGGGCCTACCTCACAGAAGAGTGAGGAACCCAGCCAGGATAAGACTGTCACCAGAAGGCCCACATCACCAAGGGGATGGGAACCAGGCAGGAGTGTCCTCACACCAGTGGGGCCACATCATTGAAAGTTGCCTAACCCAGCACATGTGGCCTCAAACCAGAAGACCCACATCACGAAGGGGTTGCGAGTGAGGCAGGCAGGAGGAGCATCACAACACAGGACCCATAGAATACAAAAGTTGAGGAATCGAGCAGTTGGAACCTCCCAGCAGGCAGCCAAGACCACAGAGGCTATGGGATCCAGGCCACAGTGAACTAACACCAGAGAGCCCACATCATGAAATTGTGATCAACCCAGCCGTTGGAACCTCAGAGCAGAAGGCCCACATCCCCATGGGGATGGGAACCTAAGAGGAGTGCTTGAGCAACACTGGGCTCACTAAGAAAAGTTGGGGAGCCCAGCAGTTAGGGCCTGACGTCAGAGGGCCCTCATCACAGAGCTGAGGAGGCTCCCAGCAGGGTCCAATTGCCACCAGAGGGCTCATGTCAACAAGGCGAGGTGAGCAACCCAGGCAAGAGTTACCTGATAGTAGAGGGCCCACCTCACAGATGGGTGAGGAACCCAGCCAGGATCAGACTCTCACCAGAGGGCCCACATCACAAAGGGGATGGGACCCAGTCAGGATTATCCTCACACCAGTGGGGCCTCATCATCTTAAGGTGAGGAACCCAGCACATGTGTCCTCAAACCAGAGGACCCACATCACCAAGGGCCTTGGAGTGAGGCAGGCAGGAGTAGCCTCACAACACAGGGCACATAATATAAAAAACGTGAGGATTCCAGCATTTAGACCTTCCAGCAGGCGGCCCAGAACACCGAGGCTATGGGATCCAGGCCACAGTGAACTCACAGCAGAGGGCCCACATCACAAAACTGTGAGCAACCCAGGAGTTGAGACTTCAGCGCAGAAGGACCACATCCCCATGGGAATGGGAACCTGGCTGGAGTGTCCTCGCACCACTGGGCGCACATCAGAAAATGTGGGGAGCCCACCATTTAGGGCCTGACGCCAGAGGGCCGTCATCACCGAGAGGAGGAGGCGCCCTGCACGCTCCAACTGCCACCAGAGGGCTCACGTCTCCAAGGTGACGTGTGCCAGCCAGGCAGGAGTGACCTCACAGCAGAGGGCCTACCTCACAGAACGTTGAGGAACCCAGCCAGGATTAGACTCTCGCCAGAGGGCCCACCTCACCAAGGGGATGGGAACCAGGCAGGAGTGTCCTCACACGAGTGGGGTCACATCATCGAAAGGTGAGGAACGCAGCACATGTGGCCTCAAGCCATAGGACAGTCATCACCAAGGGGCTGGCAGTGAGGCAGGCAGGAGGAGCCTCACAACAGAGGGCACATAGAATAAAAAAGTTGAGGAATCCAGCAGTTGGAACCTCCCAGCAGGCGGCTCAGAGCACCGATGATAAGGGATCCTTGCCGGAGTGAACTCACAGCAGAGGGCCCACATCATGGTACTGTGAGCAAGCCAGCCGTTTTGACCTCAGAGCAGAAGGCCCATATCGCCATGGGGATGGGAACCTGGCAAGAGTCTCCTCACTCACTTGGCACACATCAGAAACTGTGGGGAGCCCAGCAGTTATGGCCTAAGGCAAGAGGGCCCTCATCACCGAGGGGAGGAGGATCCCAGCACACTCCAACTGCCACCAGAGGGCCCACGTCGCCAAGGTGACGTGTGCCAGACAGGCATGATTGACCTCACAGCAGAGGGCCCACCTCACAGAAGGGTGAGGAACCCAGCCAGGATCAGACTCTCACCTGAGGGCCCACATCAGCAAGGGGATGGGAACCAGTCAGGACTGTCTTCCCTCCAGTGGGGTCACATCATCGAAAGGTGCGGAACCCAGCACATGTGGCCTCAAATCAGAGGACACATATCACAAAGGGAATGGGAGTGAGGCAGGCAGGAGTAGCCTAAAAACAGAGGGCCCAAAGAATAAGAAAGGTGAGGAATCCAGCAGTTGGAACCTCCCAGCAGGCGGTCCAGAGCACAGAAGCTATGGGATGCAGGCAGGAGTGAACTAACAGCAGAGAGCCCACATCATGAAACTGTGAGCAACCCAGGCTTTGGGACCTCAGAGCAGAAGGCCCACACCCCAATGGGGATGTGAACCTGGCTGGAGTGTCCTCGCACCACTGGGCACACATCACAAAATGTGGGGAGCCCAGCAGTTAGGGCCTGATGCCAGAGGGCCCTCATCACCGAGGAGAGGAGGCTCCCAGCAGGCTCCAAGTGCCACCAGAGGGCTCATGTCCACAAGGCGAGGTGAGCAAGCCAGGCAAGAGTGACCTCACATCAGACGGCCTACCTCACAGATGGGTGAGGAACCCAGCCAGGATCAGACTCTCAACAGAGGGCCCACATCACCAAGGGGATGTGAACCAGGCAGGAGTCTCCTAAGACCATTGGTCCCACATCATCGAAAGGTGAGGAACCCAGCACATGTGGCCTCAAACCAGACGACACACATCACGAAGGGGCTGGGAGTGAGGCAGGCAGGAGGATCCTCACAACAGAGGGCCCAAAAATTTAAAAAAGTGAGGAATCCAGCAGTTGGAACCTCCCAGCAGGCGGCCAAGAGCACAGAGGCTATGGGATCCAGGCTTCTGTGAACTAACACCAGAGAGCCCACATCATGAAAATGTGAACAACCCAGCCGTTGGGACCTCAGAGCAGAAGGCCCACATCCCCATGGAGATGGGATCCTAAGAGGAGTGCCAAAGCATCACTGGGCTCACTAAGAAAAGTTGGTGAGCCCAGCAGTCAGGGCCTGATGCAAGAGGGCCCTCATCACCGGGGGGAAGAGATTCCCAGCACGCTCCAACTGCCACCACACGGCTGACTTCACCAAGGCAATGTGTGCCAGCCATGCAGGAGTGACCTATCAGCAGAGGGTCTCCCTCACAGGTGGGTGAGGAACAAAGCCAGGAACAGACTCTCACCAGGGGGTCCACATAACCACGTGGATGAGAACCAAGCAGGAGTGTCCTCACACTAGTGGGGCCACATCATCGAAAGGTGAGGAACCCAGCAAAAGTGGCCACAAACCAGAGGACCCACATCACCAAGGGGTTGAGAGTGAGGTAGGTGTCTGGACGGGCATATTTAACACTCATTTCCCACCAGGAAGAGGAATTAACCAAAGGCTCAGCGTGCCCTGCCAGAAGCAGATTAGGGCCTGAAGCAGTCTTGCGGGTTTGCGGCCAGCTCACAAGAAAGCGAGTTGAAGAAAGGAGCTCAGGGGCCCTGTAATTCACAAACCTGCAGAGTTATAAATGACAGATAACGTCCAAAAATATATTGAAGTAAGGCTGCGAAGAGGACTTGAAAGCGGGGCAGAATTGCAGGAAACCGATTTCAGGAGGTAGACTGGATTTGCATTTAAAGCATAGGAAAAGAGGCAGAACATCGACAATGATGCACTTGGCAACAAAGGGCGTATGAGTTTGTTCCTGAATATATTCAGGAAAAAACACATACGCCCTTTTTGGCAAACCAAGCAAGCTTGCAATGGAAATCCGAACTACTATGAAGTGTCACTTCCCCCCGGTCTAAAGGGCCATCTGAGAAAAGTGTAAAATCCAGAAAGGCAAGACAGGCCATGGGGAAAAAGGAGCCTTGTTATGCTGATGGGCGGGATGTACATTGCCAACAGCCACTCTGGAGAAGTGTATGGTGTTTCCTGATACATCTGAAAAACAAAGCAACAGAGTCTAGGGCATTTCCACTTATGGTCCTATAGCTTAGGGAAATTAAAATCAAAAAGACACAGCCACCCCAAAATTTACAACGGCTCTGTTTACAGGAACCTCTTCTACAGTACAAGTTAAATATCCCAGAGAACAAATAATTGATAAAGAAGTTGCGGTACTTATGTACAACAGAATACCACTCAGCAATGAAATCTGTGTCACCAGGCCTGTACCAGCATAATGAGTGGATTGAGGCATGATGATTCTAAGTGAAATAAGTCACACAGAAAAAGAAACATCATAAGGTATCACTAATGCACGGAATGTAAACTTGGCTACACATGAACTGAATTACAAAACAGAACAGGGTCTCAAGTTTAGAAAACCAACTTATGCTTGCTTAAGGGGAAAGGTGAGTTGGGGTGCTGCATAAAACCAGAGTTTGAAATTAGCACAGATACCGTTCCATAAGCCAAATATGTAATAGACAAGACCTACCCCTTGCTCAATGAAATGGACTCAACAATGAGGTATCACCTCACACCTGTTAGAATGGGCATCATCTGAAAATCTACAAACAACAAATGCTGGAAAGGGTGTGGAGAAAAGGAAGCCTCTTCCACTATTGTTGGGAATATAAATTGATAGAGTCACTATGGAGAACAATATGGAGTTTCTTAAGAAACTAATAAAAGAATTACCATATGATACAGCAATCCCAGTATTGGACATATACCCAGACAAAACCATAAATCAAAAAGAGACATTCACCGCAATGTTCATTGCATCACTATTTACAATATCGAAGTAATGGAAGCAACCTAAATGCCCACAGACAGACGAATGCATAAAGCTGTGGTACATATATAAAATGGAATATTACTAAGCCATGAAAGGAATGAAATTGGGTCATTTGTAGAGACGTCGATGGATCTAGAGACTGTCATACAGAGTGAAGTAAGTCAGAAAGAGAAAAACAAATCTTGTATATTCATGCATATATGTGGAACCTAGAAAAACTGTACAGATTAACCGTTTTGCAAGGCATAAATAGAGCAACAGATGTAGACAACAATCGTATGGACAACAAGGGGGGAAACAAGGGGAAATAATCGGAAAAAGAATAGATATTTTTATTGACATCATCTATCAATGACAGTTAAAGTGTAACCTAAGGGAAGCCGGTGGTGAGTGCTTCTGACCCTGAAGACTTCAGTCATCTAAAGTTTGGACTCTGCCTACTTCCCAAGGCCCTTAATGAACATATGTGTAGCCGTAGCTTAAAAAACTCCCCAGTTTGGGTTTCGGGGAGACACTGATTTTGAAAAAGCCCTGGTGTTCTCCTTACATGAATGGGACTCTTCCTACTGCTAAAACATGTCTGTCACACCCAGAGGATGGTATACCGTCTGATCGGGAAGAGTTTGGAAAAGGCATCTCATCTCCTCATCTCCTGGTGCTCGGGTTCACCCCTCCAGCGTCTTTACTAACAGTCTCCCCACTTGGAGATGTCAACACTGTCAACATCCTGTTGCGTACAGTTTGGAATTTGTCCAGAGGATGAAGCGGAAGGATGAGGAACAATGAGAGACAAGTCCTAGGTGTTCAGACAGGCACATGTCACTCTAATTTCCAATCAGGAAGATGAATTGACCAAAGGCTAGGGTTGCCCATGGAAACAGTATAGGGCTTGAGGAAATCCCACTGCTTTGTGGCCAGTTCCCATAAACACAAGTTGAACAATGGAACTCAGGGGCAGTAAAATTCACGAAACTGCAGAGTTGAAAATATCTATCACTGAAAAATGTCTTGAGGAAAGTCAGAGAAAAGGATTGGCAAGCAAGGGAGAATGGCAGGAAAGGGATTTGAGGAGGTAGAAAGGATTCGCCATTAAGCACAAGAAAAGGGGCTGAACATTTCCGACATTGCAGTTGGCCAAAAAGGCTGTATGCGTTTTTTTCTGTATATATTCAAGAAAAGGGCATACACTTTTTTAGCCAACCAAACAGGTGGGCACTGGAAATCAATACTACAAAAGATATCACTTCGCATCAGTCAGAAGAGCCATCCTCATAAAGTGTAAACGCCAGAAATGCAGGACAGGGCAAGGAGAAGAGGGAGCCCTGTGAGGCTTATAGTGGAAATGTATATTGCCAACGGCCATTCTGGAGAAGTGTATTGTGTTTACTAAAGCATCTAAAAAATGAGCTACAGAGCATAGGGCACTTGCACTCATGGGCGTATATCTTGGGAAAAACAAAAATCGAGAGGACACAGGCACCCCAATGTTTACTGCCTCTCTGTTTAAAAGATCCTCGACTAGGATATAACTTAAATGTCTCTGGAGGGAAAAAATGGATAGAGATGTGGTACTTATGTAGAGTGGAATATTACTCAGCCTGGAAATCAATGAAATATGGCCAGTTGTAACAACTCCGGAGGAGTTACGTATGATCATTCTAAGTGACATAAATATGTAGAAAACACGCGTAAGGCTGCTAAACGGGAAAGGTGGGGAGGGGTGAGGCATCATCCAGGAGGTTGAAATTAGCAAAGATACCATTCCAAATACCAAACTGATAATCAACAAGGCCTACACGGTAGCTAAAAGAACTGCACTCAGCACACTCAAGTCACCGGAAGAGAATATCTATGACTGGTAAGAATCTGAAAAAGAAATTATTGATGTCTCTCTGTACGTGAATCAAGTGGATGTACAGCAGCAAGAAACAGAGCTTTGAAAATCAGCTGTAAACAACATAGTAATAAATTGAAAAAAATAAACGACAGAGAGACAGAGAAAACCTCTTACAACTTTTCCTCAGGGACGGTGATGCAACATGGATTGAACACATCTAGACCCACAGCAGGATGAGACATAAGGCTGGAAACTGTTCGCACTAAGAGAAATGTGAGGTTGGGTGAGGAAATGCACACCCTTTAAAGTAATACTACCTGGTACCCATTCAATGGGTCCCAAATCTGCAGGTTCAAGGAATCTTCCTACAGCTAAAACATGCATGGAAAACCCAGAGGACTGTACACCATGTGATCGGGAGATGTGTCTAAAATGCACCTCATTTATCCTCTCCTGGTGCTCCTGTTCATCATTCCAGCCACGTTACTTAGAATCTCCCCACTTAGAGAATCAGCACATTTAAACTTCTGTTTCACACATTTTGCAAATTGTGAGGAGGATGAACGGGAACAGGGGGAACCAATGAGAGAATAGTTGTAGGGGTTTGGACGGGCACATGTCACTCTAATTTCCCATTAAGAATAAGAATTAAAAAAAGGCTCAGCCCGCCTCGCCGGAGCCAAAATAGGGCCTGAAGCAATCCTGCGGTTTTGAGGCCAGCTCACAAAAGAGCAACTTAAAAAATGGAGCTCAGGGTCACTGCAATTCACAAACCTGCAGAGTTATAAATGAAAACTAACGTCCAAAAATATGTTGAGGTAAGGCAAAGAAGAGGATCTGAATGCAAGACAGAATTGCAAGAAACAGATTTCAAGAGATAGATTGGACTCGCCTTTAAAGCACATGAAAAGCGGCAGAATTTCGACAATGATGCAGTTGGCCCAAAAGGGAGTATGCGTTTTTTCCTGAATATATCCAGGAAAAAACGCATACGCACTTTATGGGCAACCAAGCAAGCAAGCAATGCAAATGTGCACAACAAAGAAGTCTCATTTCCCACCGGTCAAAAGGGCCATCCGAAAAAATTGTAAAAACCAGAAATGCAGGACAGGCCATGGAGAACAGGGAGCCTTTATACGCTGATGGACAGTGTGTGAACTGCCGAGAGCCACTCTGGAGAAGTGTATGGTGGTTCCTAAATCATCTAAAAAACAGAGCGACAGAGCATAGGGCACTTCCAATCACGGGAGTATATCTAGGGAAGTCTAAAAATCAACAAGACACAAGCACACCACAGTTTAGGGCTACTCTGTTTACAAGAACCTCAACTTCAGTACACCTTAAATATCCCAGGAAAGAGAACAATGGATAAAGAAAATGTGGTACTTATGTACAATGGAATATCTCTTCACCATGAAATCAATGTAATAAGGCTAGTAGAAGGATAAAGAGTGGATTGAGGTCCGATAATACTACTTGAAATAAGTCAAACAGAAAAAGAAACATATCATAAGATATCACTTATAGAGGGAGGATAAATATGGCTGCACAAAAAATGAATGACAAAACAGAACAGTGTCTCAC
Organism: Leucopleurus acutus; assembly: GCF_964270905.1. Taxonomy (NCBI): domain Eukaryota; kingdom Metazoa; phylum Chordata; class Mammalia; order Artiodactyla; family Delphinidae; genus Leucopleurus; species Leucopleurus acutus. The sequence goes on from NW_028138952.1 coordinate 99,142, forward strand.
ATTTAGAAAACACACTTATGTCAGCTTAAGGGGAAAGGAGAGGTGGGGTGATGCATAAAACCAGAGTTTGAAATTAGCACAGATACCGTTCAATAAACCAAATAGGTATCAGACAAGATCTACACCTTGCTCAATGAACTGGCCTCAACACACCCTATAAACCGCAGAGAAATATATCTGAGTAATAAGAATCTTAAAACCCATGTATTGATATATCTCCATAAGGGAATCAAGTGTGCGCAGAGCGGCACAAACACAGCAGTGAAAATGAGCTAAACCCCATTATAGAAATAAATTTTAAAACCAAAACGCAGAAACAATGAAAGAGAGAAAAATTCTTACAAAATTCGCTCAGGGGCTGTGATGCAACCTGGAATGACCACATATAAACCCACAGCTGGATAAGACATAAGGCTGGACACTTGGGGCTGAAAGGATTGGAGAGCTTTGGTGAGCAACTGCCGAAAGTTTAATGCAATACTTCATGCTACTTATTCCAAGGGTCCCAACACTCCAAGTTGAAGGGAATCTTCCTACAGCTAAACCATGCATGGGAAATCCAGCAGATGGTATACCATATGATCGGGAAAGGTTTCTAAAATGCACCTCATTTTCCTCTCCTGGGGCTCCGGATCAACATTCCAGCCACTTTACTAACAACATCTCCACATGGAGAGTCAATGCCTTTAAGTTCCGGTATCACACAGTCTGCAGTTAGTGCGGAGGATGAATGGGAATAGGGGGAACCAGTGAGAAAATAGCTGTAGCGGTTTCAATGGGCACATGCCACTATAATTTCAATTCAGGAAGAAGAATTAACCAAAGGCAGAGCAAGGCGCACCAGAAGAAGAATAGGGCCTGAAGAAATCCTGTGGATATGAGGCAAGATCACAAAAATAAGAGCTGAAAAATGGAGCTAAGGGCCACTGCAATTCAAAAACCTGCAGAGTTATAAAGGCCAACTATTTTCCAAAAGTATATTGAAGTAAGGCTATGAAGAGGCACTGAGAGCAAGGCAGAACTGCAGGAAACCTATTTCAGGAGGTAGACTGGAATTGCACTGAAAACATATGAAAAGACTCAGAACGTCGACAATGATGCACTTGGCCAAAAAGGGCGTATGCGTTCTTTCCTGAATATATTCAGGAAGAAACGCATACGCCCTTTCTGGCCAACCAAGCAAGCTCGCAAAGGAAATCTGCACTACAATGAAGTCTCACTGCCCCCCGGTCAAAGGGCCTTCTGAAAAAAGAGTAAAATCCAGAAAGGCAGGACAGGCCATGGAGAACTGGGAGCCTTGTTATGCTGATGGGCGGGATGTAAATTGCCAACAGCCACTCTGGAGAAGTGTATGGTGTTTCCTGAAACATCCAAAAAACTAAGCAACAGAGCCTAGGGCACTTCCACTTATGGTCCTATAGCTTAGGGAAATTAAAATCAAAAAGACACAGCCACCCCAAAGGTTGGGCCGGCTCTGTTTACAAGAACCTCGTTTACGGTACAAGTTCAATATCGCAAAAAGCGAAAAATGGATAAAGAAGTTGTGGTACTTACGTACAATGCAATATCACTCAGCAATGAAATCTATGTCATCAGGCCCGTAGCAGCATAATGAGTGGATTCAGGTACGATGATTCTAAGTGAAATAAGTCACACAGAAAGAGAAACATCATAAGATATCACTACTACACGGAATGTAAACTTGGCTACACAGGAACTGAATTACAAAACAGAACAGGGTCTCAAATGTAGAAACCCAACTTATGCTTGCTTAAGGGGAAAGGTGAGTTGGGGTGCTGCATAAAACCAGAGATTGAAATTAGCACAGATACCGTGCCATAAGCCAAATATGTAATAGACAAGAGCTACTCCTTGCTCAATGAAGTGGACCCAACACCCCATATTAAACGCCTAACAATATACCTGACTAGTAAGAATCTTAAAACCTATGGATTTATATGTCTCCGAAAGAGAATCAAGCGTGTGTACAGCGGCATAAACGCAGCAGTGATAGGATTGGTGAGGTTCGGTGAGCAAATGCAGACCCTTTGAAGTCATATTGCATGGTACCCATTCCATGGGTCTCAACTCTCCAGGTTTAAGGGATTCTTCCTTCAGCTAAAACATGCATGTGGAACCCAGAGTACGATCCACCGTGTGATCGGAAAACGTGTTCAAATATGTCTCAGTTTTCGTCCCCTGGTACTCGGGTGCAACATTCCAGACGCTTTACTAACACTCTCCCCACTTGGAGAGTCAGTGCCTTTAACCTCCTGTTTGGCCCAGTTTGCAATTTCTGTGGAAAATGAACAGGAATAGGGAGAACCAATGAGAGACTAGCTGGAGGTGTCTGGACGTGCAAATTTAACTCTCATTTCCCACCAGGAAGATAAATGAACCAAAGGCTCCGCGTGCCATGCTGGAACTAGATTAGGGCCTGAGGAGATCCTGCGGTGTTGCGGCCAGCTCACAAGAAAGCGAGTTGAAGAAAGGAGCTCAGGGGCACTGTAATTCAGAAACCTGCGGAGTTATAAATGACAGCTATCATCCAAAATTATACTGAAGTAAGGCTGCGAAGAGGACTTGAATGCGGGGCAGAATTGCTGGAAACTGATTTCAGAACGTACACGGGAGTAGCTCTTAAAGCATAGGAAAAGAGACAGAACTTGGAAAATAATGCACTTGGCAAAAAAGGGCATATGTGTTTTATCCAGAGCTCTCATACCTGAGGGGAGGAGATTCCCAGCAGGCTCCAACTGCCACCTGAGGGCTCACATTGCCAAGGCAACGTGAGCATGCCAGGCAGGAGTTACCTCACAGCAGAGGTCCCACCTCACAGAAGGGTGAGAAACCCAGCCAACATCAGACTCTCACCAGAGGGCCCACATCACCAAGGGGATGGGAACCAGGCAGGAGTGTCTTCACATCAGTGGGGCCACATCATCAAAAGCTGAGGTACTCAGCACATGTGTCCTCAAACCAGAGGACCCACATCACCAAGGACCTCGGAGTGAGGCAGGCAGGAGTAGCCTCACAACACTGGGCACATAGAATAAAAAAGTGAGGAATCCAGCAGTTGGAACCTCCCAGCAGGCGGCCCAGAGCACCGAGGCCATGGGATCCAGGCCACAGTGAACTCACAGAAGAGGGCCCATGTCATGAAACTGAGCAACCCAGCCATTGGGACCTCAGAGCAGGAGGCCCACATCCCCATGGGGATGGAATTCTGGTAGGAGTGTCCTCGCACCACTGAGAACGTATCAGAAAATTTTGGGCGACCAGCAGTTAGGGCCTGACGCCAGAGGACCCTCATCACCAAGGGAAGGAGGCTCCCAGCAGGCTCCAACTGCCACCAGAGGGCTGACGTCGCCAAGGCGATGTGTGCCAACCAGGCACGAATGACCTCACAGCAGAGGGCCCACCTCAGAGAAGTGTGACGAACCCAGTCAGGATCAGACTCGCACCAGAGGGCCCACATCACCAAATGGATTGGAACCAGGCAGGAGTGTCCTCACATGAGTAGGGCCACATCATCTAAAGGTGAGGAACCCAGAACATGTGGCTTCAAACCATAGGACACCCATCACCAAGGGGCTGGGAGTGAGGCAGGCAGGAGGAGCCTCATAACAGAGGGCCCAAAAATAAGAAAGGTGAGGAATCCAGCAGTTGGAACCTCCCAGCAGGCGGCCCAGAGCACAGAGGCTAGAGGAACCAGGCCAGAGTGAACTAACACCAGACAGCCCACATCATGAAACTGTGAGCAACCCAGACATTGGGACCTCAGAGCAGAAGGCCCACATCCCCATGGTGATGGGAACATGACAGGAGTGTCCTGGCATCACTGGGCTCACATCAGAAAACGTGGGGTGCTCAGAAGTTAGGGCCTGACGCTAGAGGGCACTCATCACCGAGAGGAGGAGGCTCCCAGCAGGCTCCAGCTGCCACCAGAGGGCCAACGTCGCCAAGGTGATGTGTGCCAGCCTGGCAGGAGTGACCTCACAGCAGAGGGCCCACCTCACAGAAGGGTGAGGAACACAGCCAGGATCAGACTCTCACCAGAGGGCCCACATCACCAAGGGGATGGGAACCAGGCAGGAGTGTCCCCACACCAGTGGGACAACATCATCGAAAGGTGAGGATCCCAGCACATGTGTCCTCAAACCAGAGGAACCACATCACCAAGGGGTTCGGAATGAGGCTGGCAGGACTGGCCTCACAACACAGGGTCCATAGAATATAAAAGTTGAGGAATCCAGCAGTTGGAACCTCCCAGCAAGTGGCCCAGAGCACCGAGGCTATGGGATCCAGGCCGCAGTGAACTCACAGCAGAGGGCCCACATCATGAACCTGTGAGCAGCCCAGCTGTTGGGACCTCAGAACAGAAGGCCCACATCCCCATTGGGATGGGAACCTGGCAGGAGTGGCTTTGCACCACTTAGCACATATCAGAAAATGTTAGGAGCCCAGCAGTTAGGGCCTGACGCCAGGGGGCCCTCATAACTGAGGGGAGGAGACTCCCAGCAGGTTCCAACTGCCAACAGAGGGCCCACGTCTACAAGGTGGCATGCGCCAGCCAGGCAGTAGTGACCTCACAGCAGAGGGCCTATCTCACAGAAGGGTGAGGAACCGAGGCAGGATGAGACTCTCACCAGAGGGCCCACAACACCAAGGGGATGGGAACCAGTCAGGACTGTCCTCCCACCAGTGGGGCCACATCATCGAAAGGTGCGGAACCCAGCACATGTGGCCTCATATCAGAGGACATACATCACAAAGGGGATGGGAGTGAGGCAGGTAGGAGTAGCCTAAAAACAGAGGGCCCAAAGAATAAAAAAAGTGAGGAATCCAGCATTTGGAACCTCCCAGCAGGCGGCCGAGAGCACAGAAGCTATGGGATGCAGGCAGGAGTGAACTAACAGCAGAGAGCCCACATCATGAAACTGTGAGCAACCCAGGCATTGGGACCTCAGAGCAGAAAGCCCACATCCCCATGGGGATGGGAACCTGACAGGAGTGTCCTGGCATCACTGGGCTCACATCAGAAAACGTGGGGAGCCCAGCAGTTAGAGCCTGATGCTAGAGGGCCGTCATCACCGAGGGCAGGAGGCTCCCAGCAGGTTCCATGTGCCAACAGAGGGCCCACGTCGCCAAGGTGATGTGTGCAAGTCAGGCAGGATTGACCTCACAGCAGAGGGCCTACCTCACAGAAGAGTGAGGAACCCAGCCAGGATAAGACTGTCACCAGAAGGCCCACATCACCAAGGGGATGGGAACCAGGCAGGAGTGTCCTCACACCAGTGGGGCCACATCATTGAAAGTTGCCTAACCCAGCACATGTGGCCTCAAACCAGAAGACCCACATCACGAAGGGGTTGCGAGTGAGGCAGGCAGGAGGAGCATCACAACACAGGACCCATAGAATACAAAAGTTGAGGAATCGAGCAGTTGGAACCTCCCAGCAGGCAGCCAAGACCACAGAGGCTATGGGATCCAGGCCACAGTGAACTAACACCAGAGAGCCCACATCATGAAATTGTGATCAACCCAGCCGTTGGAACCTCAGAGCAGAAGGCCCACATCCCCATGGGGATGGGAACCTAAGAGGAGTGCTTGAGCAACACTGGGCTCACTAAGAAAAGTTGGGGAGCCCAGCAGTTAGGGCCTGACGTCAGAGGGCCCTCATCACAGAGCTGAGGAGGCTCCCAGCAGGGTCCAATTGCCACCAGAGGGCTCATGTCAACAAGGCGAGGTGAGCAACCCAGGCAAGAGTTACCTGATAGTAGAGGGCCCACCTCACAGATGGGTGAGGAACCCAGCCAGGATCAGACTCTCACCAGAGGGCCCACATCACAAAGGGGATGGGACCCAGTCAGGATTATCCTCACACCAGTGGGGCCTCATCATCTTAAGGTGAGGAACCCAGCACATGTGTCCTCAAACCAGAGGACCCACATCACCAAGGGCCTTGGAGTGAGGCAGGCAGGAGTAGCCTCACAACACAGGGCACATAATATAAAAAACGTGAGGATTCCAGCATTTAGACCTTCCAGCAGGCGGCCCAGAACACCGAGGCTATGGGATCCAGGCCACAGTGAACTCACAGCAGAGGGCCCACATCACAAAACTGTGAGCAACCCAGGAGTTGAGACTTCAGCGCAGAAGGACCACATCCCCATGGGAATGGGAACCTGGCTGGAGTGTCCTCGCACCACTGGGCGCACATCAGAAAATGTGGGGAGCCCACCATTTAGGGCCTGACGCCAGAGGGCCGTCATCACCGAGAGGAGGAGGCGCCCTGCACGCTCCAACTGCCACCAGAGGGCTCACGTCTCCAAGGTGACGTGTGCCAGCCAGGCAGGAGTGACCTCACAGCAGAGGGCCTACCTCACAGAACGTTGAGGAACCCAGCCAGGATTAGACTCTCGCCAGAGGGCCCACCTCACCAAGGGGATGGGAACCAGGCAGGAGTGTCCTCACACGAGTGGGGTCACATCATCGAAAGGTGAGGAACGCAGCACATGTGGCCTCAAGCCATAGGACAGTCATCACCAAGGGGCTGGCAGTGAGGCAGGCAGGAGGAGCCTCACAACAGAGGGCACATAGAATAAAAAAGTTGAGGAATCCAGCAGTTGGAACCTCCCAGCAGGCGGCTCAGAGCACCGATGATAAGGGATCCTTGCCGGAGTGAACTCACAGCAGAGGGCCCACATCATGGTACTGTGAGCAAGCCAGCCGTTTTGACCTCAGAGCAGAAGGCCCATATCCCCATGGGGATGGGAACCTGGCAAGAGTCTCCTCACTCACTTGGCACACATCAGAAACTGTGGGGAGCCCAGCAGTTATGGCCTAAGGCAAGAGGGCCCTCATCACCGAGGGGAGGAGGATCCCAGCACACTCCAACTGCCACCAGAGGGCCCACGTCACCAAGGTGACGTGTGCCAGACAGGCATGATTGACCTCACAGCAGAGGGCCCACCTCACAGAAGGGTGAGGAACCCAGCCAGGATCAGACTCTCACCTGAGGGCCCACATCAGCAAGGGGATGGGAACCAGTCAGGACTGTCTTCCCTCCAGTGGGGTCACATCATCGAAAGGTGCGGAACCCAGCACATGTGGCCTCAAATCAGAGGACACATATCACAAAGGGAATGGGAGTGAGGCAGGCAGGAGTAGCCTAAAAACAGAGGGCCCAAAGAATAAGAAAGGTGAGGAATCCAGCAGTTGGAACCTCCCAGCAGGCGGTCCAGAGCACAGAAGCTATGGGATGCAGGCAGGAGTGAACTAACAGCAGAGAGCCCACATCATGAAACTGTGAGCAACCCAGGCTTTGGGACCTCAGAGCAGAAGGCCCACACCCCAATGGGGATGTGAACCTGGCTGGAGTGTCCTCGCACCACTGGGCACACATCACAAAATGTGGGGAGCCCAGCAGTTAGGGCCTGATGCCAGAGGGCCCTCATCACCGAGGAGAGGAGGCTCCCAGCAGGCTCCAAGTGCCACCAGAGGGCTCATGTCCACAAGGCGAGGTGAGCAAGCCAGGCAAGAGTGACCTCACATCAGACGGCCTACCTCACAGATGGGTGAGGAACCCAGCCGGGATCAGACTCTCAACAGAGGGCCCACATCACCAAGGGGATGTGAACCAGGCAGGAGTCTCCTAAGACCATTGGTCCCACATCATCGAAAGGTGAGGAACCCAGCACATGTGGCCTCAAACCAGACGACACACATCACGAAGGGGCTGGGAGTGAGGCAGGCAGGAGGATCCTCACAACAGAGGGCCCAAAAATTTAAAAAAGTGAGGAATCCAGCAGTTGGAACCTCCCAGCAGGCGGCCAAGAGCACAGAGGCTATGGGATCCAGGCTTCTGTGAACTAACACCAGAGAGCCCACATCATGAAAATGTGAACAACCCAGCCGTTGGGACCTCAGAGCAGAAGGCCCACATCCCCATGGAGATGGGATCCTAAGAGGAGTGCCAAAGCATCACTGGGCTCACTAAGAAAAGTTGGTGAGCCCAGCAGTCAGGGCCTGATGCAAGAGGGCCCTCATCACCGGGGGGAAGAGATTCCCAGCACGCTCCAACTGCCACCACACGGCTGACTTCACCAAGGCAATGTGTGCCAGCCATGCAGGAGTGACCTATCAGCAGAGGGTCTCCCTCACAGGTGGGTGAGGAACAAAGCCAGGAACAGACTCTCACCAGGGGGTCCACATAACCACGTGGATGAGAACCAAGCAGGAGTGTCCTCACACTAGTGGGGCCACATCATCGAAAGGTGAGGAACCCAGCAAAAGTGGCCACAAACCAGAGGACCCACATCACCAAGGGGTTGAGAGTGAGGTAGGTGTCTGGACGGGCATATTTAACACTCATTTCCCACCAGGAAGAGGAATTAACCAAAGGCTCAGCGTGCCCTGCCAGAAGCAGATTAGGGCCTGAAGCAGTCTTGCGGGTTTGCGGCCAGCTCACAAGAAAGCGAGTTGAAGAAAGGAGCTCAGGGGCCCTGTAATTCACAAACCTGCAGAGTTATAAATGACAGATAACGTCCAAAAATATATTGAAGTAAGGCTGCGAAGAGGACTTGAAAGCGGGGCAGAATTGCAGGAAACCGATTTCAGGAGGTAGACTGGATTTGCATTTAAAGCATAGGAAAAGAGGCAGAACATCGACAATGATGCACTTGGCAACAAAGGGCGTATGAGTTTGTTCCTGAATATATTCAGGAAAAAACACATACGCCCTTTTTGGCAAACCAAGCAAGCTTGCAATGGAAATCCGAACTACTATGAAGTGTCACTTCCCCCCGGTCTAAAGGGCCATCTGAGAAAAGTGTAAAATCCAGAAAGGCAAGACAGGCCATGGGGAAAAAGGAGCCTTGTTATGCTGATGGGCGGGATGTACATTGCCAACAGCCACTCTGGAGAAGTGTATGGTGTTTCCTGATACATCTGAAAAACAAAGCAACAGAGTCTAGGGCATTTCCACTTATGGTCCTATAGCTTAGGGAAATTAAAATCAAAAAGACACAGCCACCCCAAAATTTACAACGGCTCTGTTTACAGGAACCTCTTCTACAGTACAAGTTAAATATCCCAGAGAACAAATAATTGATAAAGAAGTTGCGGTACTTATGTACAACAGAATACCACTCAGCAATGAAATCTGTGTCACCAGGCCTGTACCAGCATAATGAGTGGATTGAGGCATGATGATTCTAAGTGAAATAAGTCACACAGAAAAAGAAACATCATAAGGTATCACTAATGCACGGAATGTAAACTTGGCTACACATGAACTGAATTACAAAACAGAACAGGGTCTCAAGTTTAGAAAACCAACTTATGCTTGCTTAAGGGGAAAGGTGAGTTGGGGTGCTGCATAAAACCAGAGTTTGAAATTAGCACAGATACCGTTCCATAAGCCAAATATGTAATAGACAAGACCTACCCGTTGCTCAACGAAATGGACTCAACAATGAGGTATCACCTCACACCTGTTAGAATGGGCATCATCTGAAAATCTACAAACAACAAATGCTGGAAAGGGTGTGGAGAAAAGGAAGCCTCTTCCACTATTGTTGGGAATATAAATTGATACAGTCACTATGGAGAACAATATGGAGTTTCTTAAGAAACTAATAATAGAATTACCATATGATACAGCAATCCCAGGACTGGACATATACCCAGACAAAACCATAAATCAAAAAGAGACATTCACCGCAATGTTCATTGCATCACTATTTACAATATCGAGGTAATGGAAGCAACCTAAATGCCCACAGACAGACGAATGCATAAAGATGTGGTACATATATAAAATGGAATATTACTAAGCCATGAAAGGAATGAAATTGGGTCATTTGTAGAGACGTCGATGGATCTAGAGACTGTCATACAGAGTGAACTAAGTCAGAAAGAGAAAAACAAATCTTGTATATTCATGCATATATGTGGAACCTAGAAAAACTGTACAGATTAACCGTTTTGCAAGGCATAAATAGAGCAACAGATGTAGACAACAATCGTATGGACAACAAGGGGGGAAAGCTCTTGGAGGGGTGGTGGTGGGAGGAGTTGAGAGATTGGGATTGGCATGTAAACATTTATATGTATAAAATAGATAACCAATGAGAACCTGCTGTATAAAAATATAAAATAAAATTCAAAATTAAAAAGAAATAAAATTTAAAAAATAAAACAGAAAAAACAATTATTCCCTTCACATACATGTATTTATATGAATAAATTATTTCCATGCTTATATCTGTAAATACAAAAAAGAGGAATAAAATCTACCTTGAACCAAAAACGAAAAAGAGAAAAAAAAAACAGAACCCACCAGTTACTCAGAGGAAAACCGTATCAGGGCACTTGCTCCAGTTGTAAACAATTCTGAAGTTGGTCAGTGGTGGGGAATCGTCTCCCATTCAGCCAGCAGCCCCCACACAACAAGCGTCCTCATTGCAAAGCTGGGGCACCGTGCCGAGGCATCTGTGAGTAAACGTGAGCTGAACCCCAGGCCAGTTGCTGCTGAACTGTTCCCGCCCTTCCCAGGTAAAACACCTGAATATATACAAGGACTTGAAAGCCTAGAGGAAGGGCCATGGAGCCACACGAGTGACAGCATGCCAGCCGACTTGGTGCCTGCAGGCCAGCCAGGATGGTCCTGGCCCTGGGTGCTCTTCTGGAAGATTTCCATTTCCCTGCCTGAGATACCCGTCCTGTCCCTGCCCCCACTGCTTTTTTCCTTCCTCACCTCTGCCCAGGGAGAAATTCCAGCAGCAGGTATGGGTGACACATCCTCTTCTTTAGCAGGTGGCAGCCTGGCATCTGCTGCAGAAAGTCCAGCAGAGCCCCACTCACACTGGGCCACCCACAAAGCCGTGGCCTCTCACTCCCTCCCACCAGCCCAGCCCCGAGACTGCTGACAGGGCAGAGAAAATGGCGTCAGGCACAGCTGCAGGGGCTTTTGCTGCCTGGAGTGGTATTTATATTGATCTCAACCCAGGCACACCTGGGGAGGGCTGGCCAGCATGGTAAGGCTGCCCAGGTAGCCAATCATCACCCCTCAGGGGCTCACAGTTGCAGAAAATGGAACTTGCTGAACCGGCCAGGTCCAAGGAACAGGTGTGGGCTCCTGAGAGTCAGGATAGACAAGGGGCTGCAGCTTTGGCTTGTTTTCTAATCATTTTATCTGGCCCATGAGTGGGAGACAACTTCAAGAAAACCCTCTCCTAATGAGAGGAACCCAGGAGTCAGGGAGAGGAGGGGTGGGTGGTGGTTGGAGACAGAGGCCTGGTGCCCTGGGTGCAGTGGAAGTCTCTGGAAGACCAGGTGGAGGGAGGCCACACAGAGTGATGCCCAGGGTCACAGACCTGTCGGAGCTGCTGTTTGTTAGTTCAAGTCCTGCTCTGAGGTGCTCTGTGTCAGCTCTGAGCGACAGGTGAGCTGGGGGTGCTCTTCAATGAGGGCTATGTGCACGGTTCCTGTGTGCCCAGCCCTGCCACGGTACCTGCAAGGGTAGCTCTGTATCCTGGGAGGGGCCTGACCATGAGAGCCCCGTGGGCTGGGTTGGGGGTGGGGTACCTGCCCAGGAGAGCTCCATATCCTGGGATTGGCCTGACCACGAGAGCCCCATGGGCTGCTGGGGACCTGGTAAAGGATGTCAGGACAGTCAGTGAAGCCACCGAGGATATACCTCCAGTTGCTCCTGATCCCTACACCCTGCTGGTCATTCTACCAACCACCAGGACATGGTATTCTGTATTAGTCTTCAATGATGCCTTCTTTTGTATTCCATTAGTCCCAGAGTCACAAGAAATTTTGGCTTGTGAGTGGCAGGACTCAACATACAACTAAAACAATACTTCCGGGCCGTCTTGCCCCAAGGGTTCAAAAATTCCCACACCATCTTTGGGGAAAGCTTAGCTAACGACCGAAAAGTTCTACCTCTGGAAAAGGAAACCCTCCTTCAATATGCAGACGACATTCTGATCGCCAGCCCTACTAAGGAGGCCTCTGAACTACCAAGCCAATAAAGGATAGAAGTTGTCCAAGAAAAAGCTCAAATATCACAGACTGCAGTGACCTGCCTGGGCTTCATTCTCACACAAGGTCAGAGAAGCCCATCCCAGGAAAGGGAAGAAACCATTTGCAGCCTTACGCCTTTCTAAAACTAGAAGACAGCTTAGGGGTTCCTGGGGAGGCCAGGGTTTGCTGCTTCTGGATCCCTAACTACAGTCTACTAGCTGGGCCTCTATATGAAACACCGAAAGGAAAAGATGATGATCCTTTTGAACAGAATCCAGAAGTGGCCTTTCAAGAATGGAAAGAGCAGTCAATTCAGACCCTTGCCCTGGAACTCCCTAATTGAGCTAAACCCTTTGACCTTTCCATTCCCGGTGAAAGGTGAATCGCCATTGGAGAATTAGTGCAAAAACTGGGACCACTTGAAATGGAACAACGCAAGAATGCCATCCAGGTAGGATAAACTACAGTCACCAAGGGGCTTGGCCCACTGCCACATCTGGCCAAGATACTGGCGGTATCTAAAAACCTGGAAATCAGCAGCCCAAAAGGCCACCTCCCTCCTAAGGGAAAAGGACCCCACGTGGTGATCCTAATCACCAACCATGCCCTGAAGTTGCAGGGTTCGCTCCGTGGGCACACCGACCTCGAGTGAGGAGGCCCTCCAACTCCAACATCCAGAGAGATAACCGGGGGCAACAGGGCACCATGACGACTCGTGTGAACATCACTTGACCTGGAGTTTCTCTCATAAAACAACAATAGTGTGTCCCGAAGGAGTAGACTACTGCTTGCAGGACTTCCTGCACCCGGAGGGGAGCTAATAATCTTGGCGGGGGAACCCGTATATCACACCGTCACCATAGAAAAGCCTACAGACACCGTGATGATGGTGGCCAATAAGACCGGCTGGACTCCTGTTTACTTCAAAAGGCTGTTGACTCAGTGGCCATCATGGTCCTTGATCACCACTGACCCTGGACTGTCTGGGAGTTGAGCGGGCAGGGCTCTGACACCTGGTGCTGTGTTTACGTTAATTCAGGGGCCTAATTGAAGAAAGAGCAGACTACTGGTCAGAACATCTAGGCTGGCAGAAACGGTCAGCCTAAGGTGGCCGAACAAATGTGGGGCGGGGTGAAACCGGCCCCCACAGCGTCTCTGCACATCTCTTTCCTGGACCCTTAAAGGTCATTAGAATCTATAACACTTCCAATGCTGGTGCTCAGGCGGACGAGCAGGGAGGCAGGGGTCCTGGGGCCAATCAACGTCACCTGGAGGCTGCTGGGGAGAAGTTCTGACCCTCGTCCCCTGGTATGAGGGCTCCCAACTCAGCACTCAGCAGTTACAGAAGAAGGGTCTGCACCCTCAGCACTCCAAGAATGAGGAACGGGACAAAAGGCAGAGGAGGGGTTTGTCCCCAGCAAAGCCCATTAAAAATCCCTGGGAGATAAAAATAGAATCTGGGCAATAAAGTCAAGTCTGACCTTTTTTATCCTTTGTGCTTTGTCTAATTTCACGTGCTCCTAGGGTCCCGCATGCAGAGGTTCCACACCCGGCACTTCAGACCAGATTTCCTGGTGCAGAATGGCTGGGTCGACACCTCAGCTCCTGGGGCCCAGTGCAGACTCCGAGATATAGAGCCTGAGCTGCAGCCAACCCGGCCCTTGAGAGCTCCGCCCCCTCCCTCTCACTGACTCTGACAGGATCTCTACACAGCAGCCCAGCCCACAGCCCACGGGGTAGTGCATGCTCTCACCTCTCCATTCTCTGATGAAAATATAAAGTTTCCTTTGCTTGGGAACCAAACTCAGTCTCGATCTGTTGGCCCCAATGACACTGGGCAGGGGGACCCTTGTTGGGGTCCACTCTGGAGGATCAGTAACAGAAATTGAGACTATTGTAACTTCAATGAACAGATGTGTGAGCCAAACTGTAGTTAACATAGAACAGTTTATAAGGCTCGGGTAAAATAAGATGTTTCTAACACTTCCATTTGATATTTCCATCACTTTATTATAAGCAAGTTCAGTGAGAAGGTTTGTCCTATTTGTCAGGTCAATATTAGAGAAATGAAGTGATTTCTTTCCAAGGATGTACATCTAATAATCTTGGTTAAAGCTTCAATCTTGTTTTAAATGCTTTTCCATTGAAAATGATACCTCTCTTTCAGCTCCCCCATTTCTGAGAAGTATAAAATCTTATAATTTATTATTACCAAAGGGGAAAGGTGGGAGGAGGGATAAATTAACAGTTTGGAATTAACACATACACACTGCTATGTATAAAATAGATCATCAACAAGGAACTACTGTATAGCACAGGGAACTACACTCAATATTGTGCAATAACCTATAAGGGGAAATAATCGGAAAAAGAATAGATATTTTTATTGACATCATCTATCAATGACAGTTAAAGTGTAACCTAAGGGAAGCCGGTGGTGAGTGCTTCTGACCCTGAAGACTTCAGTCATCTAAAGTTTGGACTCTGCCTACTTCCCAAGGCCCTTAATGAACATATGTGTAGCCGTAGCTTAAAAAACTCCCCAGTTTGGGTTTCGGGGAGACACTGATTTTGAAAAAGCCCTGGTGTTCTCCTTACATGAATGGGACTCTTCCTACTGCTAAAACATGTCTGTCACACCCAGAGGATGGTATACCGTCTGATCGGGAAGAGTTTGGAAAAGGCATCTCATCTCCTCATCTCCTGGTGCTCGGGTTCACCCCTCCAGCGTCTTTACTAACAGTCTCCCCACTTGGAGATGTCAACACTGTCAACATCCTGTTGCGTACAGTTTGGAATTTGTCCAGAGGATGAAGCGGAAGGATGAGGAACAATGAGAGACAAGTCCTAGGTGTTCAGACAGGCACATGTCACTCTAATTTCCAATCAGGAAGATGAATTGACCAAAGGCTAGGGTTGCCCATGGAAACAGTATAGGGCTTGAGGAAATCCCACTGCTTTGTGGCCAGTTCCCATAAACACAAGTTGAACAATGGAACTCAGGGGCAGTAAAATTCACGAAACTGCAGAGTTGAAAATATCTATCACTGAAAAATGTCTTGAGGAAAGTCAGAGAAAAGGATTGGCAAGCAAGGGAGAATGGCAGGAAAGGGATTTGAGGAGGTAGAAAGGATTCGCCATTAAGCACAAGAAAAGGGGCTGAACATTTCCGACATTGCAGTTGGCCAAAAAGGCTGTATGCGTTTTTTTCTGTATATATTCAAGAAAAGGGCATACACTTTTTTAGCCAACCAAACAGGTGGGCACTGGAAATCAATACTACAAAAGATATCACTTCGCATCAGTCAGAAGAGCCATCCTCATAAAGTGTAAACGCCAGAAATGCAGGACAGGGCAAGGAGAAGAGGGAGCCCTGTGAGGCTTATAGTGGAAATGTATATTGCCAACGGCCATTCTGGAGAAGTGTATTGTGTTTACTAAAGCATCTAAAAAATGAGCTACAGAGCATAGGGCACTTGCACTCATGGGCGTATATCTTGGGAAAAACAAAAATCGAGAGGACACAGGCACCCCAATGTTTACTGCCTCTCTGTTTAAAAGATCCTCGACTAGGATATAACTTAAATGTCTCTGGAGGGAAAAAATGGATAGAGATGTGGTACTTATGTAGAGTGGAATATTACTCAGCCTGGAAATCAATGAAATATGGCCAGTTGTAACAACTCCGGAGGAGTTACGTATGATCATTCTAAGTGACATAAATATGTAGAAAACACGCGTAAGGCTGCTAAACGGGAAAGGTGGGGAGGGGTGAGGCATCATCCAGGAGGTTGAAATTAGCAAAGATACCATTCCAAATACCAAACTGATAATCAACAAGGCCTACACGGTAGCTAAAAGAACTGCACTCAGCACACTCAAGTCACCGGAAGAGAATATCTATGACTGGTAAGAATCTGAAAAAGAAATTATTGATGTCTCTCTGTACGTGAATCAAGTGGATGTACAGCAGCAAGAAACAGAGCTTTGAAAATCAGCTGTAAACAACATAGTAATAAATTGAAAAAAATAAACGACAGAGAGACAGAGAAAACCTCTTACAACTTTTCCTCAGGGACGGTGATGCAACATGGATTGAACACATCTAGACCCACAGCAGGATGAGACATAAGGCTGGAAACTGTTCGCACTAAGAGAAATGTGAGGTTGGGTGAGGAAATGCACACCCTTTAAAGTAATACTACCTGGTACCCATTCAATGGGTCCCAAATCTGCAGGTTCAAGGAATCTTCCTACAGCTAAAACATGCATGGAAAACCCAGAGGACTGTACACCATGTGATCGGGAGATGTGTCTAAAATGCACCTCATTTATCCTCTCCTGGTGCTCCTGTTCATCATTCCAGCCACGTTACTTAGAATCTCCCCACTTAGAGAATCAGCACATTTAAACTTCTGTTTCACACATTTTGCAAATTGTGAGGAGGATGAACGGGAACAGGGGGAACCAATGAGAGAATAGTTGTAGGGGTTTGGACGGGCACATGTCACTCTAATTTCCCATTAAGAATAAGAATTAAAAAAAGGCTCAGCCCGCCTCGCCGGAGCCAAAATAGGGCCTGAAGCAATCCTGCGGTTTTGAGGCCAGCTCACAAAAGAGCAACTTAAAAAATGGAGCTCAGGGTCACTGCAATTCACAAACCTGCAGAGTTATAAATGAAAACTAACGTCCAAAAATATGTTGAGGTAAGGCAAAGAAGAGGATCTGAATGCAAGACAGAATTGCAAGAAACAGATTTCAAGAGATAGATTGGACTCGCCTTTAAAGCACATGAAAAGCGGCAGAATTTCGACAATGATGCAGTTGGCCCAAAAGGGAGTATGCGTTTTTTCCTGAATATATCCAGGAAAAAACGCATACGCACTTTATGGGCAACCAAGCAAGCAAGCAATGCAAATGTGCACAACAAAGAAGTCTCATTTCCCACCGGTCAAAAGGGCCATCCGAAAAAATTGTAAAAACCAGAAATGCAGGACAGGCCATGGAGAACAGGGAGCCTTTATACGCTGATGGACAGTGTGTGAACTGCCGAGAGCCACTCTGGAGAAGTGTATGGTGGTTCCTAAATCATCTAAAAAACAGAGCGACAGAGCATAGGGCACTTCCAATCACGGGAGTATATCTAGGGAAGTCTAAAAATCAACAAGACACAAGCACACCACAGTTTAGGGCTACTCTGTTTACAAGAACCTCAACTTCAGTACACCTTAAATATCCCAGGAAAGAGAACAATGGATAAAGAAAATGTGGTACTTATGTACAATGGAATATCTCTTCACCATGAAATCAATGTAATAAGGCTAGTAGAAGGATAAAGAGTGGATTGAGGTCCGATAATACTACTTGAAATAAGTCAAACAGAAAAAGAAACATATCATAAGATATCACTTATAGAGGGAGGATAAATATGGCTGCACAAAAAATGAATTACAAAACAGAACAGTGTCTCACATTTAGAAAACACACTTATGTCAGCTTAAGGGGAAAGGAGAGGTGGGGTGATGCATAAAACCAGAGTTTGAAATTAGCACAGATACCGTTCAATAAACCAAATAGGTATCAGACAAGATCTACACCTTGCTCAATGAACTGGCCTCAACACACCCTATACACCGCAGAGAAATATATCTGAGTAATAAGAATCTTAAAACCCATGTATTGATATATCTCCATAAGGGAATCAAGTGTGCACAGAGCGGCACAAACACAGCAGTGAAAATGAGCTAAACCCCATTATAGAAATAAATTTTAAAACCAAAACGCAGAAACAATGAAAGAGAGAAAAATTCTTACAAAATTCGCTCAGGGGCTGTGATGCAACCTGGAATGACCACATATAAACCCACAGCTGGATAAGACATAAGGCTGGACACTTGGGGCTGAAAGGATTGGAGAGCTTTGGTGAGCAACTGCCGAAAGTTTAATGCAATACTTCATGCTACTTATTCCAAGGGTCCCAACACTCCAAGTTGAAGGGAATCTTCCTACAGCTAAACCATGCATGGGAAATCCAGCAGATGGTATACCATATGATCGGGAAAGGTTTCTAAAATGCACCTCATTTTCCTCTCCTGGGGCTCCGGATCAACATTCCAGCCACTTTACTAACAACATCTCCACATGGAGAGTCAATGCCTTTAAGTTCCGGTATCACACAGTCTGCAGTTAGTGCGGAGGATGAATGGGAATAGGGGGAACCAGTGAGAAAATAGCTGTAGCGGTTTCAATGGGCACATGCCACTCTAATTTCAATTCAGGAAGAAGAATTAACCAAAGGCAGAGCAAGGCGCCCCAGAAGAAGAATAGGGCCTGAAGAAATCCTGTGGATATGAGGCAAGATCACAAAAATAAGAGCTGAAAAATGGAGCTAAGGGCCACTGCAATTCAAAAACCTGCAGAGTTATAAAGGCCAACTATTTTCCAAAAGTATATTGAAGTAAGGCTATGAAGAGGCACTGAGAGCAAGGCAGAACTGCAGGAAACCTATTTCAGGAGGTAGACTGGAATTGCACTGAAAACATATGAAAAGACTCAGAACGTCGACAATGATGCACTTGGCCAAAAAGGGCGTATGCGTTCTTTCCTGAATATATTCAGGAAGAAACGCATACGCCCTTTCTGGCCAACCAAGCAAGCTCGCAAAGGAAATCTGCACTACAATGAAGTCTCACTGCCCCCCGGTCAAAGGGCCTTCTGAAAAAAGAGTAAAATCCAGAAAGGCAGGACAGGCCATGGAGAACTGGGAGCCTTGTTATGCTGATGGGCGGGATGTAAATTGCCAACAGCCACTCTGGAGAAGTGTATGGTGTTTCCTGAAACATCCAAAAAACTAAGCAACAGAGCCTAGGGCACTTCCACTTATGGTCCTATAGCTTAGGGAAATTAAAATCAAAAAGACACAGCCACCCCAAAGGTTGGGCCGGCTCTGTTTACAAGAACCTCGTTTACGGTACAAGTTCAATATCGCAAAAAGCGAAAAATGGATAAAGAAGTTGTGGTACTTACGTACAATGCAATATCACTCAGCAATGAAATCTATGTCATCAGGCCCGTAGCAGCATAATGAGTGGATTCAGGTACGATGATTCTAAGTGAAATAAGTCACACAGAAAGAGAAACATCATAAGATATCACTACTACACGGAATGTAAACTTGGCTACACAGGAACTGAATTACAAAACAGAACAGGGTGTCAAATGTAGAAAACCAACTTATGCTTGCTTCAGTGGAAAGGTGAGTTGGGGTGCTGCATAAAACCAGAGATTGAAATTAGCACAGATACCGTTACATAAGCCAAATATGTAATGGACAAGAGCTACTCCTTGCTCAACGAAGTGGACTCAACAACCCATATTAAACGCCTAAGAATATACCTGAGTAGTAAGAATCTTAAAACCTAAGGATTTATATGTCTCCGAAAGAGAATGAAGCGTGTGTACAGCGGCATAAACGCAGCAGTGATAGGATTGGTGAGGTTCGGTGAGCAAATGCAGACCCTTTGAAGTCATATTGCATGGTTCCAATTCCATGGGTCTCAACTCTCCATGTTTAAGGGATTCTTCCTTCAGCTAAAACATGCATGTGGACCCCAGAGTATGATCAACCGTGTGATCGGGAAACGTGTTCAAATGTGTCTCAGTTTTCGTCCCCTGGTACTCTGGTGTAACATTCCAGACGCTTTACTAACACTCTCCCCACTTGGAGAGTCAGTGCCTTTAACCTCCTGTTTGGCCCAGGTTGCAATTTCTGTGGAAAATGAACAGGAATAGGGAGAACCAATGAGAGACTAGGTGGAGGTGTCCGGACGTGCAAATTTAACTCTCATTTTCCATCAGGAAGAGGAATTAACCAAAGGCTCAGCGTGCCATGCCGGAACCAAACTAGGGCCCGAAGCAATCCTGCGGTGTTGCGGCCAGCTCACAAGAAAGCGAGTTGAAGAAAGGAGCTCAGGGGCACTGTAATTCACAAACCTGCAGAGTTATAAATGACAGCTATCTTCCAAAAATATATTGAAGTAAGGCAGCCAAGAGGAGTTGAAAGCGGGGCAGAATTGCAGGAAACCGATTTCAGGAGGTAGACTGGAATTGCATGTAAAGCATAGGAAAAGAGGCAGAACGTCCACAATGATGCACTTGGCCAAAAAGTGCGTATGCGTTTTTTCCTGAATATATTCAGGAAAAAACGCATACGCACTTTTTGGCCTACCAAGCAAGCTTGCAAAGGAAATCTGCACTACAATGAAGTCTCACTGCCCCCCGGTCAAAAGGGCTATCTGAAAAAAGTGTAAAATCCAGAAAGGCAGGACAGGCCAAGGCGAACTAGGAGCCTTGTTATGCTGATGGGTGGGATGTAAATTGCCAGCAGCCACTCTGGAGAAGTGTATGGTGTTTCCTGAAACATCAAACAAACAAAGCAACAGAGCCTAGGGCACTTCCACTTATGGTCCTATAGCTTAGGGAAATTAAAATCAAAAAGACACAGCCACCCCAAAGTTTGGGACGGCTCTGTTTACAAGAACCTCGTTTACGGTACAAGTTCAATATCACAGAAAGCGAAAAATGGATAAAGAAGTTGTGGTACTTACGTACAATGCAATATCACTCAGCAATGAAATCTATGTCATCAGGCTCGTAGCAGCATAATAAGTGGATTCAGGTACGATGATTCTAAGTGAAATAAATCACACAGAAAAAGAAATATCATAAGATATCACTACTACACGGAATGTAAACTTGGCTACACAGGAACTGAATTACAAAACAGAACAGGGTCTCAAATGTAGAAAACCAACTTATGCTTGCTTAAGGGGAAAGGTGAGTTGGGGTGCGGCATAAAACAAGAGATTGAAATTAGCACAGATACCGTGCCATAAGCCAAATATGTAATAGACAAGAGCTACTCCTTGCTCAACGAAGTGGACCCAACACCCCATATTAAACGCCTAACAATATACCTGACTAGTAAGAATCTTAAAACCTATGGATTTATATGTCTCCGAAAGAGAATCAAGCGTGTGTACAGCGGCATAAACGCAGCAGTGATAGGATTGGTGAGGTTCGGTGAGCAAATGTAGACCCTTTGAAGTCATATTGCATGGTACCCATTCCATGGGTCTCAACTCTCCATGTTTAAGGGATTCTTCCTTCAGCTAAAACATGCATGTGGAACCCAGAGTACGATCCACCGTGTGATCGGAAAACGTGTTCAAATATGTCTCAGTTTTCGTCCCCTGGTACTCGGGTGCAACATTCCAGACGCTTTACTAACACTCTCCCCACTTGGAGAGTCAGTGCCTTTAACCTCCTGTTTGGCCCAGTTTGCAATTTCTGTGGAAAATGAACAGGAATAGGGAGAACCAATGAGAGACTAGCTGGAGGTGTCTGGACGTGCAAATTTAACTCTCATTTCCCACCAGGAAGAGGAATTAACCAAAGGCTCAGCATGCCATGCCAGAACCAAACTAGGGCCTGAAGCAATCCTGCGGTGTTGCGGCCAGCTCACAAGAAAGCGAGTTGAAGAAAGGAGCTCAGGGGAACTGTAATTCACAAACCTGCAGAGTTATAAATGACAGCTATCTTCCAAAAATATATTGAAGGAAGGCTGCCAAGAGGAGTTGAATGTGGGGCAGAATTGCAGGAAACTGATTTCAGGAGGTAGACTGGAATTGCATGTAAAGCATAGGAAAAGAGGCAGAACGTCCACAATGATGCACTTGGCCAAAAAGGGCGTATGCGTTTTTTCCTGAATATATTCAGGAAAAAACGCATACGCGCTTTTTGGCCAACCAAGCAAGCTTGCAAAGGAAATCTGCATTACAATGAAATCTCACTGCCCCCTGGTCAAAAGGGCCATCTGAAAAAAGTGTAAAATCCAGAAAGGCAGGACAGGCCATGGAGAACTGGGAGCCTTGTTATGCTGATGGGCGGGATGTAAATTGCCAGCAGCCACTCTGGAGAAGTGTATGGTGTTTCCTGAAACATCCAAAAAACAAAGCAACAGAGCCTAGGGCACTTCCACTTATGATCCTATAGCTTAGGGAAATTAAAATCAAAAAGACACAGCCACCCCAAAGTTTGGGCCGGCTCTGTTTACAAGAACCTCGTTTATGGTACAAGTTCAATATCACAGAAAGCGAAAAATGGATAAAGAAGTTGTGGTACTTACGTACAATGCAATATCACTCAGCAATGAAATCTATGTCATCAGGCCCGTAGCAGCATAATGAGTGGATTCAGGTACAATGATTCTAAGTGAAATAAATCACACAGAAAAAGAAACATCATAAGATATCACTACTACACGGAATGTAAACTTGGCTACACAGGAAGTGAATTACAAAACAGAACAGGGTGTCAAATGTAGAAAACCAACTTATGCTTGTTTCAGTGGAAAGGTGAGTTGGGGTGCTGCATAAAACCAGAGATTGAAATTAGCACAGATACCGTTCCATAAGCCAAATATGTAATAGACAAGAGCTACTCCTTGCTCAACGAAGTGGACTCCACACCCCACATTAAACGCCTAAGAATATACCTGACTAGTAAGAATCTTAAAACCTAAGGATTTATATGTCTCCGAAAGAGAATCAAGCGTGTGTACAGCGGCATAAACGCAGCAGTGATAGGATTGGTGAGGTTCGGTGAGCAAATGCAGACCCTTTGAAGTCATATTGCATGGTACCAATTCCATGGGTCTCAACTCTCCAGGTTTAAGGGATTCTTCCTTCAGCTAAAACATGCATGTGGACCCCAGAGTATGATCAACCGTGTGATCGGGAAACGTGTTCAAATGTGTCTCAGTTTTCGTCCCCTGGTACTCGGGTGCAACATTCCAGACGCTTTACTAACACTCTCCCCACTTGGAGAGTCAGTGCCTTTAACCTCCTGTTTGGCCCAGTTTGCAATTTCTTCGGAAGATGAACAGCAATAAGGAGAAGCAATGGGAGACTATCTGTAGGTGTCTGGACGGGCAAATTTAACTCTCATTTCCCACCAGGAAGATAAATGAACCAAAGGCTCCGCGTGCCATGCTGGAACTAGATTAGGGCCTGAGGAGATCCTGCGGTGTTGCGGCCAGCTCACAAGAAAGCGAGTTGAAGAAAGGAGCTCAGGGGCACTGTAATTCAGAAACCTGCGGAGTTATAAATGACAGCTATCATCCAAAATTATACTGAAGTAAGGCTGCGAAGAGGACTTGAATGCGGGGCAGAATTGCTGGAAACTGATTTCAGAACGTACACGGGAGTAGCTCTTAAAGCATAGGAAAAGAGACAGAACTTGGAAAATAATGCACTTGGCAAAAAAGGGCATATGTGTTTTATCCAGAGCTCTCATACCTGAGGGGAGGAGATTCCCAGCAGGCTCCAACTGCCACCTGAGGGCTCACATTGCCAAGGCAACGTGAGCATGCCAGGCAGGAGTTACCTCACAGCAGAGGTCCCACCTCACAGAAGGGTGAGAAACCCAGCCAACATCAGACTCTCACCAGAGGGCCCACATCACCAAGGGGATGGGAACCAGGCAGGAGTGTCTTCACATCAGTGGGGCCACATCATCAAAAGCTGAGGTACTCAGCACATGTGTCCTCAAACCAGAGGACCCACATCACCAAGGACCTCGGAGTGAGGCAGGCAGGAGTAGCCTCACAACACTGGGCACATAGAATAAAAAAGTGAGGAATCCAGCAGTTGGAACCTCCCAGCAGGCGGCCCAGAGCACCGAGGCCATGGGATCCAGGCCACAGTGAACTCACAGAAGAGGGCCCATGTCATGAAACTGAGCAACCCAGCCATTGGGACCTCAGAGCAGGAGGCCCACATCCCCATGGGGATGGAATTCTGGTAGGAGTGTCCTCGCACCACTGAGAACGTATCAGAAAATTTTGGGCGACCAGCAGTTAGGGCCTGACGCCAGAGGACCCTCATCACCAAGGGAAGGAGGCTCCCAGCAGGCTCCAACTGCCACCAGAGGGCTGACGTCGCCAAGGCGATGTGTGCCAACCAGGCACGAATGACCTCACAGCAGAGGGCCCACCTCAGAGAAGTGTGACGAACCCAGTCAGGATCAGACTCGCACCAGAGGGCCCACATCACCAAATGGATTGGAACCAGGCAGGAGTGTCCTCACATGAGTAGGGCCACATCATCTAAAGGTGAGGAACCCAGAACATGTGGCTTCAAACCATAGGACACCCATCACCAAGGGGCTGGGAGTGAGGCAGGCAGGAGGAGCCTCATAACAGAGGGCCCAAAAATAAGAAAGGTGAGGAATCCAGCAGTTGGAACCTCCCAGCAGGCGGCCCAGAGCACAGAGGCTAGAGGAACCAGGCCAGAGTGAACTAACACCAGACAGCCCACATCATGAAACTGTGAGCAACCCAGACATTGGGACCTCAGAGCAGAAGGCCCACATCCCCATGGTGATGGGAACATGACAGGAGTGTCCTGGCATCACTGGGCTCACATCAGAAAACGTGGGGTGCTCAGAAGTTAGGGCCTGACGCTAGAGGGCACTCATCACCGAGAGGAGGAGGCTCCCAGCAGGCCCCAGCTGCCACCAGAGGGCCAACGTCGCCAAGGTGATGTGTGCCAGCCTGGCAGGAGTGACCTCACAGCAGAGGGCCCACCTCACAGAAGGGTGAGGAACACAGCCAGGATCAGACTCTCACCAGAGGGCCCACATCACCAAGGGGATGGGAACCAGGCAGGAGTGTCCCCACACCAGTGGGACAACATCATCGAAAGGTGAGGATCCCAGCACATGTGTCCTCAAACCAGAGGAACCACATCACCAAGGGGTTCGGAATGAGGCTGGCAGGACTGGCCTCACAACACAGGGTCCATAGAATATAAAAGTTGAGGAATCCAGCAGTTGGAACCTCCCAGCAAGTGGCCCAGAGCACCGAGGCTATGGGATCCAGGCCGCAGTGAACTCACAGCAGAGGGCCCACATCATGAACCTGTGAGCAGCCCAGCTGTTGGGACCTCAGAACAGAAGGCCCACATCCCCATTGGGATGGGAACCTGGCAGGAGTGGCTTTGCACCACTTAGCACATATCAGAAAATGTTAGGAGCCCAGCAGTTAGGGCCTGACGCCAGGGGGCCCTCATAACTGAGGGGAGGAGACTCCCAGCAGGTTCCAACTGCCAACAGAGGGCCCACGTCTACAAGGTGGCATGCGCCAGCCAGGCAGTAGTGACCTCACAGCAGAGGGCCTATCTCACAGAAGGGTGAGGAACCGAGGCAGGATGAGACTCTCACCAGAGGGCCCACAACACCAAGGGGATGGGAACCAGTCAGGACTGTCCTCCCACCAGTGGGGCCACATCATCGAAAGGTGCGGAACCCAGCACATGTGGCCTCATATCAGAGGACATACATCACAAAGGGGATGGGAGTGAGGCAGGTAGGAGTAGCCTAAAAACAGAGGGCCCAAAGAATAAAAAAAGTGAGGAATCCAGCATTTGGAACCTCCCAGCAGGCGGCCGAGAGCACAGAAGCTATGGGATGCAGGCAGGAGTGAACTAACACCAGAGAGCCCACATCATGAAACTGTGAGCAACCCAGGCATTGGGACCTCAGAGCAGAAAGCCCACATCCCCATGGGGATGGGAACCTGACAGGAGTGTCCTGGCATCACTGGGCTCACATCAGAAAACGTGGGGAGCCCAGCAGTTAGAGCCTGACGCTAGAGGGCCGTCATCACCGAGGGCAGGAGGCTCCCAGCAGGTTCCATGTGCCAACAGAGGGCCCACGTCGCCAAGGTGATGTGTGCAAGTCAGGCAGGATTGACCTCACAGCAGAGGGCCTACCTCACAGAAGAGTGAGGAACCCAGCCAGGATAAGACTGTCACCAGAAGGCCCACATCACCAAGGGGATGGGAACCAGGCAGGAGTGTCCTCACACCAGTGGGGCCACATCATTGAAAGTTGCCTAACCCAGCACATGTGGCCTCAAACCAGAAGACCCACATCACGAAGGGGTTGCGAGTGAGGCAGGCAGGAGGAGCATCACAACACAGGACCCATAGAATACAAAAGTTGAGGAATCGAGCAGTTGGAACCTCCCAGCAGGCAGCCAAGACCACAGAGGCTATGGGATCCAGGCCACAGTGAACTAACACCAGAGAGCCCACATCATGAAATTGTGATCAACCCAGCCATTGGAACCTCAGAGCAGAAGGCCCACATCCCCATGGGGATGGGAACCTAAGAGGAGTGCTTGAGCAACACTGGGCTCACTAAGAAAAGTTGGGGAGCCCAGCAGTTAGGGCCTGACGTCAGAGGGCCCTCATCACAGAGCTGAGGAGGCTCCCAGCAGGGTCCAATTGCCACCAGAGGGCTCATGTCAACAAGGCGAGGTGAGCAACCCAGGCAAGAGTTACCTGATAGTAGAGGGCCCACCTCACAGATGGGTGAGGAACCCAGCCAGGATCAGACTCTCACCAGAGGGCCCACATCACAAAGGGGATGGGACCCAGTCAGGATTATCCTCACACCAGTGGGGCCTCATCATCTTAAGGTGAGGAACCCAGCACATGTGTCCTCAAACCAGAGGACCCACATCACCAAGGGCCTTGGAGTGAGGCAGGCAGGAGTAGCCTCACAACACAGGGCACATAATATAAAAAACGTGAGGATTCCAGCATTTAGACCTTCCAGCAGGCGGCCCAGAACACCGAGGCTATGGGATCCAGGCCACAGTGAACTCACAGCAGAGGGCCCACATCACAAAACTGTGAGCAACCCAGGAGTTGAGACTTCAGCGCAGAAGGACCACATCCCCATGGGAATGGGAACCTGGCTGGAGTGTCCTCGCACCACTGGGCGCACATCAGAAAATGTGGGGAGCCCACCATTTAGGGCCTGACGCCAGAGGGCCGTCATCACCGAGAGGAGGAGGCGCCCTGCACGCTCCAACTGCCACCAGAGGGCTCACGTCTCCAAGGTGACGTGTGCCAGCCAGGCAGGAGTGACCTCACAGCAGAGGGCCTACCTCACAGAACGTTGAGGAACCCAGCCAGGATTAGACTCTCGCCAGAGGGCCCACCTCACCAAGGGGATGGGAACCAGGCAGGAGTGTCCTCACACGAGTGGGGTCACATCATCGAAAGGTGAGGAACGCAGCACATGTGGCCTCAAGCCATAGGACAGTCATCACCAAGGGGCTGGCAGTGAGGCAGGCAGGAGGAGCCTCACAACAGAGGGCACATAGAATAAAAAAGTTGAGGAATCCAGCAGTTGGAACCTCCCAGCAGGTGGCTCAGAGCACCGATGATAAGGGATCCTTGCCGGAGTGAACTCACAGCAGAGGGCCCACATCATGGTACTGTGAGCAAGCCAGCCGTTTTGACCTCAGAGCAGAAGGCCCATATCGCCATGGGGATGGGAACCTGGCAAGAGTCTCCTCACTCACTTGGCACACATCAGAAACTGTGGGGAGCCCAGCAGTTATGGCCTAAGGCAAGAGGGCCCTCATCACCGAGGGGAGGAGGATCCCAGCACACTCCAACTGCCACCAGAGGGCCCACGTCGCCAAGGTGACGTGTGCCAGACAGGCATGATTGACCTCACAGCAGAGGGCCCACCTCACAGAAGGGTGAGGAACCCAGCCAGGATCAGACTCTCACCTGAGGGCCCACATCAGCAAGGGGATGGGAACCAGTCAGGACTGTCTTCCCTCCAGTGGGGTCACATCATCGAAAGGTGCGGAACCCAGCACATGTGGCCTCAAATCAGAGGACACATATCACAAAGGGAATGGGAGTGAGGCAGGCAGGAGTAGCCTAAAACCAGAGGGCCCAAAGAATAAGAAAGGTGAGGAATCCAGCAGTTGGAACCTCCCAGCAGGCGGTCCAGAGCACAGAAGCTATGGGATGCAGGCAGGAGTGAACTAACAGCAGAGAGCCCACATCATGAAACTGTGAGCAACCCAGGCTTTGGGACCTCAGAGCAGAAGGCCCACACCCCAATGGGGATGTGAACCTGGCTGGAGTGTCCTCGCACCACTGGGCACACATCACAAAATGTGGGGAGCCCAGCAGTTAGGGCCTGATGCCAGAGGGCCCTCATCACCGAGGAGAGGAGGCTCCCAGCAGGCTCCAAGTGCCACCAGAGGGCTCATGTCCACAAGGCGAGGTGAGCAAGCCAGGCAAGAGTGACCTCACATCAGACGGCCTACCTCACAGATGGGTGAGGAACCCAGCCGGGATCAGACTCTCAACAGAGGGCCCACATCACCAAGGGGATGTGAACCAGGCAGGAGTCTCCTAAGACCATTGGTCCCACATCATCGAAAGGTGAGGAACCCAGCACATGTGGCCTCAAACCAGACGACACACATCACGAAGGGGCTGGGAGTGAGGCAGGCAGGAGGATCCTCACAACAGAGGGCCCAAAAAATTAAAAAAGTGAGGAATCCAGCAGTTGGAACCTCCCAGCAGGCGGCCAAGAGCACAGAGGCTATGGGATCCAGGCTTCTGTGAACTAACACCAGAGAGCCCACATCATGAAAATGTGAACAACCCAGCCGTTGGGACCTCAGAGCAGAAGGCCCACATCCCCATGGAGATGGGATCCTAAGAGGAGTGCCAAAGCATCACTGGGCTCCCTAAGAAAAGTTGGTGAGCCCAGCAGTTAGGGCCTGACGCAAGAGGGCCCTCATCACCGGGGGAAGAGATTCCCAGCACGCTCCAACTGCCACCACACGGCTGACTTCACCAAGGCAATGTGTGCCAGCCATGCAGGAGTGACCTATCAGCAGAGGGTCTCCCTCACAGGTGGGTGAGGAACAAAGCCAGGAACAGACTCTCACCAGGGGGTCCACATAACCACGTGGATGAGAACCAAGCAGGAGTGTCCTCACACTAGTGGGGCCACATCATTGAAAGGTGAGGAACCCAGCAAAAGTGGCCACAAACCAGAGGACCCACATCACCAAGGGGTTGAGAGTGAGGTAGGTGTCTGGACGGGCATATTTAACACTCATTTCCCACCAGGAAGAGGAATTAACCAAAGGCTCAGCGTGCCCTGCCAGAAGCAGATTAGGGCCTGAAGCAGTCTTGCGGGTTTGCGGCCAGCTCACAAGAAAGCGAGTTGAAGAAAGGAGCTCAGGGGCCCTGTAATTCACAAACCTGCAGAGTTATAAATGACAGATAACGTCCAAAAATATATTGAAGTAAGGCTGCGAAGAGGACTTGAAAGCGGGGCAGAATTGCAGGAAACCGATTTCAGGAGGTAGACTGGATTTGCATTTAAAGCATAGGAAAAGAGGCAGAACATCGACAATGATGCACTTGGCAACAAAGGGCGTATGAGTTTGTTCCTGAATATATTCAGGAAAAAACACATACGCCCTTTTTGGCAAACCAAGCAAGCTTGCAATGGAAATCCGAACTACTATGAAGTGTCACTTCCCCCCGGTCTAAAGGGCCACTGAGAAAAGTGTAAAATCCAGAAAGGCAAGACAGGCCATGGGGAAAAAGGAGCCTTGTTATGCTTATGGGCGGGATGTACATTGCCAACAGCCACTCTGGAGAAGTGTATGGTGTTTCCTGATACATCTGAAAAACAAAGCAACAGAATCTAGGGCATTTCCACTTATGGTCCTATAGCTTAGGGAAATTAAAATCAAAAAGACACAGCCACCCCAAAATTTACAACGGCTCTGTTTACAGGAGCCTCTTCTACAGTACAAGTTAAATATCCCAGAGAACAAATAATTGATAAAGAAGTTGCGGTACTTATGTACAACAGAATACCACTCAGCAATGAAATCTGTGTCACCAGGCCTGTACCAGCATAATGAGTGGATTGAGGCATGATGATTCTAAGTGAAATAAGTCACACAGAAAAAGAAACATCATAAGGTATCACTAATGCACGGAATGTAAACTTGGCTACACATGAACTGAATTACAAAACAGAACAGGGTCTCAAGTTTAGAAAACCAACTTATGCTTGCTTAAGGGGAAAGGTGAGTTGGGGTGCTGCATAAAACCAGAGTTTGAAATTAGCACAGATACCGTTCCATAAGCCAAATATGTAATAGACAAGACCTACCCGTTGCTCAACGAAATGGACTCAACAATGAGGTATCACCTCACACCTGTTAGAATGGGCATCATCTGAAAATCTACAAACAACAAATGCTGGAAAGGGTGTGGAGAAAAGGAACACTCTTCCACTATTGTTGGGAATATAAATTGATACAGTCACTATGGAGAACAATATGGAGTTTCTTAAGAAACTAATAATAGAATTACCATATGATACAGCAATCCCAGGACTGGACATATACTCAGACAAAACCATAAATCAAAAAGAGACATTCACCGCAATGTTCATTGCATCACTATTTACAATATCGAGGTAATGGAAGCAACCTAAATGCCCACAGACAGACGAATGCATAAAGATGTGGTACATATATAAAATGGAATATTACTAAGCCATGAAAGGAATGAAATTGGGTCATTTGTAGAGACGTCGATGGATCTAGAGACTGTCATACAGAGTGAAGTAAGTCAGAAAGAGAAAAACAAATCTTGTATATTCATGCATATATGTGGAACCTAGAAAAACTGTACAGATTAACCGTTTTGCAAGGCATAAATAGAGCAACAGATGTAGACAACAATCGTATGGACAACAAGGGGGGAAAGCTCTTGGAGGGGTGGTGGTGGGAGGAGTTGAGAGATTGGGATTGGCATGTAAACATTTATATGTATAAAATAGATAACCAATGAGAACCTGCTGTATAAAAATATAAAATAAAATTCAAAATTAAAAAGAAATAAAATTTAAAAAATAAAACAGAAAAAACAATTATTCCCTTCACATACATGTATTTATATGAATAAATTATTTCCATGCTTATATCTGTAAATACAAAAAAGAGGAATAAAATCTACCTTGAACCAAAAACGAAAAAGAGAAAAAAAAAACAGAACCCACCAGTTACTCAGAGGAAAACCGTATCAGGGCACTTGCTCCAGTTGTAAACAATTCTGAAGTTGGTCAGTGGTGGGGAATCGTCTCCCATTCAGCCAGCAGCCCCCACACAACAAGCGTCCTCATTGCAAAGCTGGGGCACCGTGCCGAGGCATCTGTGAGTAAACGTGAGCTGAACCCCAGGCCAGTTGCTGCTGAACTGTTCCCGCCCTTCCCAGGTAAAACACCTGAATATATATATACAAGGACTTGAAAGCCTAGAGGAAGGGCCATGGAGCCACACGAGTGACAGCATGCCAGCTGACTTGGTGCCTGCAGGCCAGCCAGGATGGTCCTGGCCCTGGGTGCTCTTCTGGAAGATTTCCATTTCCCTGCCTGAGATACCCGTCCTGTCCCTGCCCCCACTGCTTTTTTCCTTCCTCACCTCTGCCCAGGGAGAAATTCCAGCAGCAGGTATGGGTGACACATCCTCTTCTTTAGCAGGTGGCAGCCTGGCAACTGCTGCAGAAAGTCCAGCAGAGCCCCACTCACACTGGGCCACCCACAAAGCCGTGGCCTCTCACTCCCTCCCACCAGCCCAGCCCCGAGACTGCTGACAGGGCAGAGAAAATGGCGTCAGGCACAGCTGCAGGGGCTTTTGCTGCCTGGAGTGGTATTTATATTGATCTCAACCCAGGCACACCTGGGGAGGGCTGGCCGGCATGGTAAGGCTGCCCAGGTCAGCCAATCATCACCCCTCAGGGGCTCACAGTTGCAGACAATGGAACTTGCTGAACCGGCCAGGTCCAAGGAACAGGTGTGGGCTCCTGAGAGTCAGGATAGACAAGGGGCTGCAGCTTTGGCTTGTTTTCTAATCATTTTATCTGGCCCATGAGTGGGAGACAACTTCAAGAAAACCCTCTCCTAATGAGAGGAACCCAGGAGTCAGGGAGAGGAGGGGTGGGTGGTGGTTGGAGACAGAGGCCTGGTGCCCTGGGTGCAGTGGAAGTCTCTGGAAGACCAGGTGGAGGGAGGCCACACAGAGTGATGCCCAGGGTCACAGACCTGTCGGAGCTGCTGTTTGTTAGTTCAAGTCCTGCTCTGAGGTGCTCTGTGTCAGCTCTGAGCGACAGGTGAGCTGGGGGTGCTCTTCAATGAGGGCTATGTGCACGGTTCCTGTGTGCCCAGCCCTGCCACGGTACCTGCAAGGGTAGCTCTGTATCCTGGGAGGGGCCTGACCATGAGAGCCCCGTGGGCTGGGTTGGGGGTGGGGTACCTGCCCAGGAGAGCTCCATATCCTGGGATTGGCCTGACCACGAGAGCCCCATGGGCTGCTGGGGACCTGGTAAAGGATGTCAGGACAGTCAGTGAAGCCACTGAGGATATACCTCCAGTTGCTCCTGATCCCTACACCCTGCTGGTCATTCTACCAACCACCAGGACATGGTATTCTGTATTAGTCTTCAATGATGCCTTCTTTTGTATTCCATTAGTCCCAGAGTCACAAGAAATTTTGGCTTGTGAGTGGCAGGACTCAACATACAACTAAAACAATACTTCCGGGCCGTCTTGCCCCAAGGGTTCAAAAATTCCCACACCATCTTTGGGGAAAGCTTAGCTAACGACCGAAAAGTTCTACCTCTGGAAAAGGAAACCCTCCTTCAATATGCAGACGACATTCTGATCGCCAGCCCTACTAAGGAGGCCTCTGAACTACCAAGCCAATAAAGGATAGAAGTTGTCCAAGAAAAAGCTCAAATATCACAGACTGCAGTGACCTGCCTGGGCTTCATTCTCACACAAGGTCAGAGAAGCCCATCCCAGGAAAGGGAAGAAACCATTTGCAGCCTTACGCCTTTCTAAAACTAGAAGACAGCTTAGGGGTTCCTGGGGAGGCCAGGGTTTGCTGCTTCTGGATCCCTAACTACAGTCTACTAGCTGGGCCTCTATATGAAACACTGAAAGGAAAAGATGATGATCCTTTTGAACAGAATCCAGAAGTGGCCTTTCAAGAATGGAAAGAGCAGTCAATTCAGACCCTTGCCCTGGAACTCCCTAATTGAGCTAAACCCTTTGACCTTTCCATTCCCGGTGAAAGGTGAATCGCCATTGGAGAATTAGTGCAAAAACTGGGACCACTTGAAATGGAACAACGCAAGAATGCCATCCAGGTAGGATAAACTACAGTCACCAAGGGGCTTGGCCCACTGCCACATCTGGCCAAGATACTGGCGGTATCTAAAAACCTGGAAATCAGCAGCCCAAAAGGCCACCTCCCTCCTAAGGGAAAAGGACCCCACGTGGTGATCCTAATCACCAACCATGCCCTGAAGTTGCAGGGTTCGCTCCGTGGGCACACCGACCTCGAGTGAGGAGGCCCTCCAACTCCAACATCCAGAGAGATAACCGGGGGCAACAGGGCACCATGACGACTCGTGTGAACATCACTTGACCTGGAGTTTCTCTCATAAAACAACAATAGTGTGTCCCGAAGGAGTAGACTACTGCTTGCAGGACTTCCTGCACCCGGAGGGGAGCTAATAATCTTGGCGGGGGAACCCGTATATCACACCGTCACCATAGAAAAGCCTACAGACACCGTGATGATGGTGGCCAATAAGACCGGCTGGACTCCTGTTTACTTCAAAAGGCTGTTGACTCAGTGGCCATCATGGTCCTTGATCACCACTGACCCTGGACTGTCTGGGAGTTGAGCGGGCAGGGCTCTGACACCTGGTGCTGTTTTTACGTTAATTCAGGGGCCTAATTGAAGAAAGAGCAGACTACTGGTCAGAACATCTAGGCTGGCAGAAACGGTCAGCCTAAGGTGGCCGAACAAATGTGGGGCGGGGTGAAACCGGCCCCCACAGCGTCTCTGCACATCTCTTTCCTGGACCCTTAAAGGTCATTAGAATCTATAACACTTCCAATGCTGGTGCTCAGGCGGACGAGCAGGGAGGCAGGGGTCCTGGGGCCAATCAACGTCACCTGGAGGCTGCTGGGGAGAAGTTCTGACCCTCGTCCCCTGGTATGAGGGCTCCCAACTCAGCACTCAGCAGTTACAGAAGAAGGGTCTGCACCCTCAGCACTCCAAGAATGAGGAACGGGACAAAAGGCAGAGGAGGGGTTTGTCCCCAGCAAAGCCCATTAAAAATCCCTGGGAGATAAAAATAGAATCTGGGCAATAAAGTCAAGTCTGACCTTTTTTATCCTTTGTGCTTTGTCTAATTTCACGTGCTCCTAGGGTCCCGCATGCAGAGGTTCCACACCCGGCACTTCAGACCAGATTTCCTGGTGCAGAATGGCTGGGTCGACACCTCAGCTCCTGGGGCCCAGTGCAGACTCCGAGATATAGAGCCTGAGCTGCAGCCAACCCGGCCCTTGAGAGCTCCGCCCCCTCCCTCTCACTGACTCTGACAGGATCTCTACACAGCAGCCCAGCCCACAGCCCACGGGGTAGTGCATGCTCTCACCTCTCCATTCTCTGATGAAAATATAAAGTTTCCTTTGCTTGGGAACCAAACTCAGTCTCGATCTGTTGGCCCCAATGACACTGGGCAGGGGGACCCTTGTTGGGGTCCACTCTGGAGGATCAGTAACAGAAATTGAGACTATTGTAACTTCAATGAACAGATGTGTGAGCCAAACTGTAGTTAACATAGAACAGTTTATAAGGCTCGGGTAAAATAAGATGTTTCTAACACTTCCATTTGATATTTCCATCACTTTATTATAAGCAAGTTCAGTGAGAAGGTTTGTCCTATTTGTCAGGTCAATATTAGAGAAATGAAGTGATTTCTTTCCAAGGATGTACATCTAATAATCTTGGTTAAAGCTTCAATCTTGTTTTAAATGCTTTTCCATTGAAAATGATACCTCTCTTTCAGCTCCCCCATTTCTGAGAAGTATAAAATCTTATAATTTATTATTACCAAAGGGGAAAGGTGGGAGGAGGGATAAATTAACAGTTTGGAATTAACACATACACACTGCTATGTATAAAATAGATCATCAACAAGGAACTACTGTATAGCACAGGGAACTACACTCAATATTGTGCAATAACCTATAAGGGGAAATAATCGGAAAAAGAATAGATATTTTTATTGACATCATCTATCAATGACAGTTAAAGTGTAACCTAAGGGAAGCCGGTGGTGAGTGCTTCTGACCCTGAAGACTTCAGTCATCTAAAGTTTGGACTCTGCCTACTTCCCAAGGCCCTTAATGAACATATGTGTAGCCGTAGCTTAAAAAACTCCCCAGTTTGGGTTTCGGGGAGACACTGATTTTGAAAAAGCCCTGGTGTTCTCCTTACATGAATGGGACTCTTCCTACTGCTAAAACATGTCTGTCACATCCAGAGGATGGTATACCGTCTGATCGGGAAGAGTTTGGAAAAGGCATCTCATCTCCTCATCTCCTGGTGCTCGGGTTCACCCCTCCAGCGTCTTTACTAACAGTCTCCCCACTTGGAGATGTCAACACTGTCAACATCCTGTTGCGTACAGTTTGGAATTTGTCCAGAGGATGAAGCGGAAGGATGAGGAACAATGAGAGACAAGTCCTAGGTGTTCAGACAGGCACATGTCACTCTAATTTCCAATCAGGAAGATGAATTGACCAAAGGCTAGGGTTGCCCATGGAAACAGTATAGGGCTTGAGGAAATCCCACTGCTTTGTGGCCAGTTCCCATAAACACAAGTTGAACAATGGAACTCAGGGGCAGTAAAATTCACGAAACTGCAGAGTTGAAAATATCTATCACTGAAAAATGTCTTGAGGAAAGTCAGAGAAAAGGATTGGCAAGCAAGGGAGAATGGCAGGAAAGGGATTTGAGGAGGTAGAAAGGATTCGCCATTAAGCACAAGAAAAGGGGCTGAACATTTCCGACATTGCAGTTGGCCAAAAAGGCTGTATGCGTTTTTTTCTGTATATATTCAAGAAAAGGGCATACACTTTTTTAGCCAACCAAACAGGTGGGCACTGGAAATCAATACTACAAAAGATATCACTTCGCATCAGTCAGAAGAGCCATCCTCATAAAGTGTAAACGCCAGAAATGCAGGACAGGGCAAGGAGAAGAGGGAGCCCTGTGAGGCTTATAGTGGAAATGTATATTGCCAACGGCCATTCTGGAGAAGTGTATTGTGTTTACTAAAGCATCTAAAAAATGAGCTACAGAGCATAGGGCACTTGCACTCATGGGCGTATATCTTGGGAAAAACAAAAATCGAGAGGACACAGGCACCCCAATGTTTACTGCCTCTCTGTTTAAAAGATCCTCGACTAGGATATAACTTAAATGTCTCTGGAGGGAAAAAATGGATAGAGATGTGGTACTTATGTAGAGTGGAATATTACTCAGCCTGGAAATCAATGAAATATGGCCAGTTGTAACAACTCCGGAGGAGTTACGTATGATCATTCTAAGTGACATAAATATGTAGAAAACACGCGTAAGGCTGCTAAACGGGAAAGGTGGGGAGGGGTGAGGCATCATCCAGGAGGTTGAAATTAGCAAAGATACCATTCCAAATACCAAACTGATAATCAACAAGGCCTACACGGTAGCTAAAAGAACTGCACTCAGCACACTCAAGTCACCGGAAGAGAATATCTATGACTGGTAAGAATCTGAAAAAGAAATTATTGATGTCTCTCTGTACGTGAATCAAGTGGATGTACAGCAGCAAGAAACAGAGCTTTGAAAATCAGCTGTAAACAACATAGTAATAAATTGAAAAAAATAAACGACAGAGAGACAGAGAAAACCTCTTACAACTTTTCCTCAGGGACGGTGATGCAACATGGATTGAACACATCTAGACCCACAGCAGGATGAGACATAAGGCTGGAAACTGTTCGCACTAAGAGAAATGTGAGGTTGGGTGAGGAAATGCACACCCTTTAAAGTAATACTACCTGGTACCCATTCAATGGGTCCCAAATCTGCAGGTTCAAGGAATCTTCCTACAGCTAAAACATGCATGGAAAACCCAGAGGACTGTACACCATGTGATCGGGAGATGTGTCTAAAATGCACCTCATTTATCCTCTCCTGGTGCTCCTGTTCATCATTCCAGCCACGTTACTTAGAATCTCCCCACTTAGAGAATCAGCACATTTAAACTTCTGTTTCACACATTTTGCAAATTGTGAGGAGGATGAACGGGAACAGGGGGAACCAATGAGAGAATAGTTGTAGGGGTTTGGACGGGCACATGTCACTCTAATTTCCCATTAAGAATAAGAATTAAAAAAAGGCTCAGCCCGCCTCGCCGGAGCCAAAATAGGGCCTGAAGCAATCCTGCGGTTTTGAGGCCAGCTCACAAAAGAGCAACTTAAAAAATGGAGCTCAGGGTCACTGCAATTCACAAACCTGCAGAGTTATAAATGAAAACTAACGTCCAAAAATATGTTGAGGTAAGGCAAAGAAGAGGATCTGAATGCAAGACAGAATTGCAAGAAACAGATTTCAAGAGATAGATTGGACTCGCCTTTAAAGCACATGAAAAGCGGCAGAATTTCGACAATGATGCAGTTGGCCCAAAAGGGAGTATGCGTTTTTTCCTGAATATATCCAGGAAAAAACGCATACGCACTTTATGGGCAACCAAGCAAGCAAGCAATGCAAATGTGCACAACAAAGAAGTCTCATTTCCCACCGGTCAAAAGGGCCATCCGAAAAAATTGTAAAAACCAGAAATGCAGGACAGGCCATGGAGAACAGGGAGCCTTTATACGCTGATGGACAGTGTGTGAACTGCCGAGAGCCACTCTGGAGAAGTGTATGGTGGTTCCTAAATCATCTAAAAAACAGAGCGACAGAGCATAGGGCACTTCCAATCACGGGAGTATATCTAGGGAAGTCTAAAAATCAACAAGACACAAGCACACCACAGTTTAGGGCTACTCTGTTTACAAGAACCTCAACTTCAGTACACCTTAAATATCCCAGGAAAGAGAACAATGGATAAAGAAAATGTGGTACTTATGTACAATGGAATATCTCTTCACCATGAAATCAATGTAATAAGGCTAGTAGAAGGATAAAGAGTGGATTGAGGTCCGATAATACTACTTGAAATAAGTCAAACAGAAAAAGAAACATATCATAAGATATCACTTATAGAGGGAGGATAAATATGGCTGCACAAAAAATGAATTACAAAACAGAACAGTGTCTCACATTTAGAAAACACACTTATGTCAGCTTAAGGGGAAAGGAGAGGTGGGGTGATGCATAAAACCAGAGTTTGAAATTAGCACAGATACCGTTCAATAAACCAAATAGGTATCAGACAAGATCTACACCTTGCTCAATGAACTGGCCTCAACACACCCTATAAACCGCAGAGAAATATATCTGAGTAATAAGAATCTTAAAACCCATGTATTGATATATCTCCATAAGGGAATCAAGTGTGCGCAGAGCGGCACAAACACAGCAGTGAAAATGAGCTAAACCCCATTATAGAAATAAATTTTAAAACCAAAACGCAGAAACAATGAAAGAGAGAAAAATTCTTACAAAATTCGCTCAGGGGCTGTGATGCAACCTGGAATGACCACATATAAACCCACAGCTGGATAAGACATAAGGCTGGACACTTGGGGCTGAAAGGATTGGAGAGCTTTGGTGAGCAACTGCCGAAAGTTTAATGCAATACTTCATGCTACTTATTCCAAGGGTCCCAACACTCCAAGTTGAAGGGAATCTTCCTACAGCTAAACCATGCATGGGAAATCCAGCAGATGGTATACCATATGATCGGGAAAGGTTTCTAAAATGCACCTCATTTTCCTCTCCTGGGGCTCCGGATCAACATTCCAGCCACTTTACTAACAACATCTCCACATGGAGAG
This sequence comes from Leucopleurus acutus, assembly GCF_964270905.1. Lineage (NCBI taxonomy): Eukaryota > Metazoa > Chordata > Mammalia > Artiodactyla > Delphinidae > Leucopleurus > Leucopleurus acutus. The sequence continues at coordinate 137,998 of NW_028138952.1, forward strand.
TCAATGCCTTTAAGTTCCGGTATCACACAGTCTGCAGTTAGTGCGGAGGATGAATGGGAATAGGGGGAACCAGTGAGAAAATAGCTGTAGCGGTTTCAATGGGCACATGCCACTCTAATTTCAATTCAGGAAGAAGAATTAACCAAAGGCAGAGCAAGGCGCCCCAGAAGAAGAATAGGGCCTGAAGAAATCCTGTGGATATGAGGCAAGATCACAAAAATAAGAGCTGAAAAATGGAGCTAAGGGCCACTGCAATTCAAAAACCTGCAGAGTTATAAAGGCCAACTATTTTCCAAAAGTATATTGAAGTAAGGCTATGAAGAGGCACTGAGAGCAAGGCAGAACTGCAGGAAACCTATTTCAGGAGGTAGACTGGAATTGCACTGAAAACATATGAAAAGACTCAGAACGTCGACAATGATGCACTTGGCCAAAAAGGGCGTATGCGTTCTTTCCTGAATATATTCAGGAAGAAACGCATACGCCCTTTCTGGCCAACCAAGCAAGCTCGCAAAGGAAATCTGCACTACAATGAAGTCTCACTGCCCCCCGGTCAAAGGGCCTTCTGAAAAAAGAGTAAAATCCAGAAAGGCAGGACAGGCCATGGAGAACTGGGAGCCTTGTTATGCTGATGGGCGGGATGTAAATTGCCAACAGCCACTCTGGAGAAGTGTATGGTGTTTCCTGAAACATCCAAAAAACTAAGCAACAGAGCCTAGGGCACTTCCACTTATGGTCCTATAGCTTAGGGAAATTAAAATCAAAAAGACACAGCCACCCCAAAGGTTGGGCCGGCTCTGTTTACAAGAACCTCGTTTACGGTACAAGTTCAATATCGCAAAAAGCGAAAAATGGATAAAGAAGTTGTGGTACTTACGTACAATGCAATATCACTCAGCAATGAAATCTATGTCATCAGGCCCGTAGCAGCATAATGAGTGGATTCAGGTACGATGATTCTAAGTGAAATAAGTCACACAGAAAGAGAAACATCATAAGATATCACTACTACACGGAATGTAAACTTGGCTACACAGGAACTGAATTACAAAACAGAACAGGGTCTCAAATGTAGAAACCCAACTTATGCTTGCTTAAGGGGAAAGGTGAGTTGGGGTGCTGCATAAAACCAGAGATTGAAATTAGCACAGATACCGTGCCATAAGCCAAATATGTAATAGACAAGAGCTACTCCTTGCTCAACGAAGTGGACCCAACACCCCATATTAAACGCCTAACAATATACCTGACTAGTAAGAATCTTAAAACCTATGGATTTATATGTCTCCGAAAGAGAATCAAGCGTGTGTAGGGCGGCATAAACGCAGCAGTGATAGGATTGGTGAGGTTCGGTGAGCAAATGCAGACCCTTTGAAGTCATATTGCATGGTACCCATTCCATGGGTCTCAACTCTCCATGTTTAAGGGATTCTTCCTTCAGCTAAAACATGCATGTGGAACCCAGAGTACGATCCACCGTGTGATCGGAAAACGTGTTCAAATATGTCTCAGTTTTCTTCCCCTGGTACTCGGGTGCAACATTCCAGACGCTTTACTAACACTCTCCCCACTTGGAGAGTCAGTGCCTTTAACCTCCTGTTTGGCCCAGTTTGCAATTTCTGTGGAAAATGAACAGGAATAGGGAGAACCAATGAGAGACTAGGTGGAGGTGTCTGGACGTGCAAATTTAACTCTCATTTCCCACCAGGAAGAGGAATTAACCAAAGGCTCAGCATGCCATGCCAGAACCAAACTAGGGCCTGAAGCAATCCTGCGGTGTTGCGGCCAGCTCACAAGAAAGCGAGTTGAAGAAAGGAGCTCAGGGGCACTGTAATTCACAAACCTGCAGAGTTATAAATGACAGCTATCTTCCAAAAATATATTGAAGGAAGGCTGCCAAGAGGAGTTGAATGTGGGGCAGAATTGCAGGAAACTGATTTCAGGAGGTAGACTTGAATTGCATGTAAAGCATAGGAAAAGAGGCAGAACGTCCACAATGATGCACTTGGCCAAAAAGGGCGTATGCGTTTTTTCCTGAATATATTCAGGAAAAAACGCATACGCCCTTTTTGGCCAACCAAGCAAGCTTGCAAAGGAAATCTGCATTACAATGAAGTCTCACTGCCCCCTGGTCAAAAGGGCCATCTGAAAAAAGTGTAAAATCCAGAAAGGCAGGACAGGCCATGGAGAACTGGGAGCCTTGTTATGCTGATGGGCGGGATGTAAATTGCCAGCAGCCACTCTGGAGAAGTGTATGGTGTTTCCTGAAACATCCAAAAAACAAAGCAACAGAGCCTAGGGCACTTCCACTTATGGTCCTATAGCTTAGGGAAATTAAAATCAAAAAGACACAGCCACCCCAAAGTTTGGGCCGGCTCTGTTTACAAGAACCTCGTTTACGGTACAAGTTCAATATCACAGAAAGCGAAAAATGGATAAAGAAGTTGTGGTACTTACGTACAATGCAATATCACTCAGCAATGAAATCTATGTCATCAGGCCCGTAGCAGCATAATGAGTGGATTCAGGTACAATGATTCTAAGTGAAATAAATCACACAGAAAAAGAAACATCATAAGATATCACTACTACACGGAATGTAAACTTGGCTACACAGGAACTGAATTACAAAACCGAACAGGGTGTCAAATGTAGAAAACCAACTTATGCTTGTTTCAGTGGAAAGGTGAGTTGGGGTGCTGCATAAAACCAGAGATTGAAATTAGCACAGATACCGTTCCATAAGCCAAATATGTAATAGACAAGAGCTACTCCTTGCTCAACGAAGTGGACTCCACACCCCACATTAAACGCCTAAGAATATACCTGACTAGTAAGAATCTTAAAACCTAAGGATTTATATGTCTCCGAAAGAGAATCAAGCGTGTGTACAGCGGCATAAACGCAGCAGTGATAGGATTGGTGAGGTTCGGTGAGCAAATGCAGACCCTTTGAAGTCATATTGCATGGTACCAATTCCATGGGTCTCAACTCTCCAGGTTTAAGGGATTCTTCCTTCAGCTAAAACATGCATGTGGACCCCAGAGTATGATCAACCGTGTGATCGGGAAACGTGTTCAAATGTGTCTCAGTTTTCGTCCCCTGGTACTCGGGTGCAACATTCCAGACGCTTTACTAACACTCTCCCCACTTGGAGAGTCAGTGCCTTTAACCTCCTGTTTGGCCCAGTTTGCAATTTCTTCGGAAGATGAACAGCAATAAGGAGAAGCAATGGGAGACTATCTGTAGGTGTCTGGACGGGCAAATTTAACTCTCATTTCCCACCAGGAAGATAAATGAACCAAAGGCTCCGCGTGCCATGCTGGAACTAGATTAGGGCCTGAGGAGATCCTGCGGTGTTGCGGCCAGCTCACAAGAAAGCGAGTTGAAGAAAGGAGCTCAGGGGCACTGTAATTCAGAAACCTGCGGAGTTATAAATGACAGCTATCATCCAAAATTATACTGAAGTAAGGCTGCGAAGAGGACTTGAATGCGGGGCAGAATTGCTGGAAACTGATTTCAGAACGTACACGGGAGTAGCTCTTAAAGCATAGGAAAAGAGACAGAACTTGGAAAATAATGCACTTGGCAAAAAAGGGCATATGTGTTTTATCCAGAGCTCTCATACCTGAGGGGAAGAGATTCCCAGCAGGCTCCAACTGCCACCTGAGGGCTCACATTGCCAAGGCAACGTGAGCATGCCAGGCAGGAGTTACCTCACAGCAGAGGTCCCACCTCACAGAAGGGTGAGAAACCCAGCCAACATCAGACTCTCACCAGAGGGCCCACATCACCAAGGGGATGGGAACCAGGCAGGAGTGTCTTCACATCAGTGGGGCCACATCATCAAAAGCTGAGGTACTCAGCACATGTGTCCTCAAACCAGAGGACCCACATCACCAAGGACCTCGGAGTGAGGCAGGCAGGAGTAGCCTCACAACACTGGGCACATAGAATAAAAAAGTGAGGAATCCAGCAGTTGGAACCTCCCAGCAGGCGGCCCAGAGCACCGAGGCCATGGGATCCAGGCCACAGTGAACTCACAGAAGAGGGCCCATGTCATGAAACTGAGCAACCCAGCCATTGGGACCTCAGAGCAGGAGGCCCACATCCCCATGGGGATGGAATTCTGGTAGGAGTGTCCTCGCACCACTGAGAACGTATCAGAAAATTTTGGGCGACCAGCAGTTAGGGCCTGACGCCAGAGGACCCTCATCACCAAGGGAAGGAGGCTCCCAGCAGGCTCCAACTGCCACCAGAGGGCTGACGTCGCCAAGGCGATTTGTGCCAACCAGGCACGAATGACCTCACAGCAGAGGGCCCACCTCAGAGAAGTGTGACGAACCCAGTCAGGATCAGACTCGCACCAGAGGGCCCACATCACCAAATGGATTGGAACCAGGCAGGAGTGTCCTCACATGAGTAGGGCCACATCATCTAAAGGTGAGGAACCCAGAACATGTGGCTTCAAACCATAGGACACCCATCACCAAGGGGCTGGGAGTGAGGCAGGCAGGAGGAGCCTCATAACAGAGGGCCCAAAAATAAGAAAGGTGAGGAATCCAGCAGTTGGAACCTCCCAGCAGGCGGCCCAGAGCACAGAGGCTAGAGGAACCAGGCCAGAGTGAACTAACACCAGACAGCCCACATCATGAAACTGTGAGCAACCCAGACATTGGGACCTCAGAGCAGAAGGCCCACATCCCCATGGTGATGGGAACATGACAGGAGTGTCCTGGCATCACTGGGCTCACATCAGAAAACGTGGGGTGCTCAGAAGTTAGGGCCTGATGCTAGAGGGCACTCATCACCGAGAGGAGGAGGCTCCCAGCAGGCTCCAGCTGCCACCAGAGGGCCAACGTCGCCAAGGTGATGTGTGCCAGCCTGGCAGGAGTGACCTCACAGCAGAGGGCCCACCTCACAGAAGGGTGAGGAACACAGCCAGGATCAGACTCTCACCAGAGGGCCCACATCACCAAGGGGATGGGAACCAGGCAGGAGTGTCCCCACACCAGTGGGACAACATCATCGAAAGGTGAGGATCCCAGCACATGTGTCCTCAAACCAGAGGAACCACATCACCAAGGGGTTCGGAATGAGGCTGGCAGGACTGGCCTCACAACACAGGGTCCATAGAATATAAAAGTTGAGGAATCCAGCAGTTGGAACCTCCCAGCAAGTGGCCCAGAGCACCGAGGCTATGGGATCCAGGCCGCAGTGAACTCACAGCAGAGGGCCCACATCATGAACCTGTGAGCAGCCCAGCTGTTGGGACCTCAGAACAGAAGGCCCACATCCCCATTGGGATGGGAACCTGGCAGGAGTGGCTTTGCACCACTTAGCACATATCAGAAAATGTTAGGAGCCCAGCAGTTAGGGCCTGACGCCAGGGGGCCCTCATAACTGAGGGGAGGAGACTCCCAGCAGGTTCCAACTGCCAACAGAGGGCCCACGTCTACAAGGTGGCATGCGCCAGCCAGGCAGTAGTGACCTCACAGCAGAGGGCCTATCTCACAGAAGGGTGAGGAACCGAGGCAGGATGAGACTCTCACCAGAGGGCCCACAACACCAAGGGGATGGGAACCAGTCAGGACTGTCCTCCCACCAGTGGGGCCACATCATCGAAAGGTGCGGAACCCAGCACATGTGGCCTCATATCAGAGGACATACATCACAAAGGGGATGGGAGTGAGGCAGGTAGGAGTAGCCTAAAAACAGAGGGCCCAAAGAATAAAAAAAGTGAGGAATCCAGCATTTGGAACCTCCCAGCAGGTGGCCGAGAGCACAGAAGCTATGGGATGCAGGCAGGAGTGAACTAACAGCAGAGAGCCCACATCATGAAACTGTGAGCAACCCAGGCATTGGGACCTCAGAGCAGAAAGCCCACATCCCCATGGGGATGGGAACCTGACAGGAGTGTCCTGGCATCACTGGGCTCACATCAGAAAACGTGGGGAGCCCAGCAGTTAGAGCCTGACGCTAGAGGGCCGTCATCACCGAGGGCAGGAGGCTCCCAGCAGGTTCCATGTGCCAACAGAGGGCCCACGTCGCCAAGGTGATGTGTGCAAGTCAGGCAGGATTGACCTCACAGCAGAGGGCCTACCTCACAGAAGAGTGAGGAACCCAGCCAGGATAAGACTGTCACCAGAAGGCCCACATCACCAAGGGGATGGGAACCAGGCAGGAGTGTCCTCACACCAGTGGGGCCACATCATTGAAAGTTGCCTAACCCAGCACATGTGGCCTCAAACCAGAAGACCCACATCACGAAGGGGTTGCGAGTGAGGCAGGCAGGAGGAGCATCACAACACAGGACCCATAGAATACAAAAGTTGAGGAATCGAGCAGTTGGAACCTCCCAGCAGGCAGCCAAGACCACAGAGGCTATGGGATCCAGGCCACAGTGAACTAACACCAGAGAGCCCACATCATGAAATTGTGATCAACCCAGCCGTTGGAACCTCAGAGCAGAAGGCCCACATCCCCATGGGGATGGGAACCTAAGAGGAGTGCTTGAGCAACACTGGGCTCACTAAGAAAAGTTGGGGAGCCCAGCAGTTAGGGCCTGACGTCAGAGGGCCCTCATCACAGAGCTGAGGAGGCTCCCAGCAGGGTCCAATTGCCACCAGAGGGCTCATGTCAACAAGGCGAGGTGAGCAACCCAGGCAAGAGTTACCTGATAGTAGAGGGCCCACCTCACAGATGGGTGAGGAACCCAGCCAGGATCAGACTCTCACCAGAGGGCCCACATCACAAAGGGGATGGGACCCAGTCAGGATTATCCTCACACCAGTGGGGCCTCATCATCTTAAGGTGAGGAACCCAGCACATGTGTCCTCAAACCAGAGGACCCACATCACCAAGGGCCTTGGAGTGAGGCAGGCAGGAGTAGCCTCACAACACAGGGCACATAATATAAAAAACGTGAGGATTCCAGCATTTAGACCTTCCAGCAGGCGGCCCAGAACACCGAGGCTATGGGATCCAGGCCACAGTGAACTCACAGCAGAGGGCCCACATCACAAAACTGTGAGCAACCCAGGAGTTGAGACTTCAGCGCAGAAGGACCACATCCCCATGGGAATGGGAACCTGGCTGGAGTGTCCTCGCACCACTGGGCGCACATCAGAAAATGTGGGGAGCCCACCATTTAGGGCCTGACGCCAGAGGGCCGTCATCACCGAGAGGAGGAGGCGCCCTGCACGCTCCAACTGCCACCAGAGGGCTCACGTCTCCAAGGTGACGTGTGCCAGCCAGGCAGGAGTGACCTCACAGCAGAGGGCCTACCTCACAGAACGTTGAGGAACCCAGCCAGGATTAGACTCTCGCCAGAGGGCCCACCTCACCAAGGGGATGGGAACCAGGCAGGAGTGTCCTCACACGAGTGGGGTCACATCATCGAAAGGTGAGGAACGCAGCACATGTGGCCTCAAGCCATAGGACAGTCATCACCAAGGGGCTGGCAGTGAGGCAGGCAGGAGGAGCCTCACAACAGAGGGCACATAGAATAAAAAAGTTGAGGAATCCAGCAGTTGGAACCTCCCAGCAGGCGGCCAAGAGCACAGAGGCTATGGGATCCAGGCTTCTGTGAACTAACACCAGAGAGCCCACATCATGAAAATGTGAACAACCCAGCCGTTGGGACCTCAGAGCAGAAGGCCCACATCCCCATGGAGATGGGATCCTAAGAGGAGTGCCAAAGCATCACTGGGCTCACTAAGAAAAGTTGGTGAGCCCAGCAGTCAGGGCCTGATGCAAGAGGGCCCTCATCACCGGGGGGAAGAGATTCCCAGCACGCTCCAACTGCCACCACACGGCTGACTTCACCAAGGCAATGTGTGCCAGCCATGCAGGAGTGACCTATCAGCAGAGGGTCTCCCTCACAGGTGGGTGAGGAACAAAGCCAGGAACAGACTCTCACCAGGGGGTCCACATAACCACGTGGATGAGAACCAAGCAGGAGTGTCCTCACACTAGTGGGGCCACATCATCGAAAGGTGAGGAACCCAGCAAAAGTGGCCACAAACCAGAGGACCCACATCACCAAGGGGTTGAGAGTGAGGTAGGTGTCTGGACGGGCATATTTAACACTCATTTCCCACCAGGAAGAGGAATTAACCAAAGGCTCAGCGTGCCCTGCCAGAAGCAGATTAGGGCCTGAAGCAGTCTTGCGGGTTTGCGGCCAGCTCACAAGAAAGCGAGTTGAAGAAAGGAGCTCAGGGGCCCTGTAATTCACAAACCTGCAGAGTTATAAATGACAGATAACGTCCAAAAATATATTGAAGTAAGGCTGCGAAGAGGACTTGAAAGCGGGGCAGAATTGCAGGAAACCGATTTCAGGAGGTAGACTGGATTTGCATTTAAAGCATAGGAAAAGAGGCAGAACATCGACAATGATGCACTTGGCAACAAAGGGCGTATGAGTTTGTTCCTGAATATATTCAGGAAAAAACACATACGCCCTTTTTGGCAAACCAAGCAAGCTTGCAATGGAAATCCGAACTACTATGAAGTGTCACTTCCCCCCGGTCTAAAGGGCCATCTGAGAAAAGTGTAAAATCCAGAAAGGCAAGACAGGCCATGGGGAAAAAGGAGCCTTGTTATGCTGATGGGCGGGATGTACATTGCCAACAGCCACTCTGGAGAAGTGTATGGTGTTTCCTGATACATCTGAAAAACAAAGCAACAGAGTCTAGGGCATTTCCACTTATGGTCCTATAGCTTAGGGAAATTAAAATCAAAAAGACACAGCCACCCCAAAATTTACAACGGCTCTGTTTACAGGAACCTCTTCTACAGTACAAGTTAAATATCCCAGAGAACAAATAATTGATAAAGAAGTTGCGGTACTTATGTACAACAGAATACCACTCAGCAATGAAATCTGTGTCACCAGGCCTGTACCAGCATAATGAGTGGATTGAGGCATGATGATTCTAAGTGAAATAAGTCACACAGAAAAAGAAACATCATAAGGTATCACTAATGCACGGAATGTAAACTTGGCTACACATGAACTGAATTACAAAACAGAACAGGGTCTCAAGTTTAGAAAACCAACTTATGCTTGCTTAAGGGGAAAGGTGAGTTGGGGTGCTGCATAAAACCAGAGTTTGAAATTAGCACAGATACCGTTCCATAAGCCAAATATGTAATAGACAAGACCTACCCGTTGCTCAACGAAATGGACTCAACAATGAGGTATCACCTCACACCTGTTAGAATGGGCATCATCTGAAAATCTACAAACAACAAATGCTGGAAAGGGTGTGGAGAAAAGGAAGCCTCTTCCACTATTGTTGGGAATATAAATTGATACAGTCACTATGGAGAACAATATGGAGTTTCTTAAGAAACTAATAATAGAATTACCATATGATACAGCAATCCCAGGACTGGACATATACCCAGACAAAACCATAAATCAAAAAGAGACATTCACCGCAATGTTCATTGCATCACTATTTACAATATCGAGGTAATGGAAGCAACCTAAATGCCCACAGACAGACGAATGCATAAAGATGTGGTACATATATAAAATGGAATATTACTAAGCCATGAAAGGAATGAAATTGGGTCATTTGTAGAGACGTCGATGGATCTAGAGACTGTCATACAGAGTGAAGTAAGTCAGAAAGAGAAAAACAAATCTTGTATATTCATGCATATATGTGGAACCTAGAAAAACTGTACAGATTAACCGTTTTGCAAGGCATAAATAGAGCAACAGATGTAGACAACAATCGTATGGACAACAAGGGGGGAAAGCTCTTGGAGGGGTGGTGGTGGGAGGAGTTGAGAGATTGGGATTGGCATGTAAACATTTATATGTATAAAATAGATAACCAATGAGAACCTGCTGTATAAAAATATAAAATAAAATTCAAAATTAAAAAGAAATAAAATTTAAAAAATAAAACAGAAAAAACAATTATTCCCTTCACATACATGTATTTATATGAATAAATTATTTCCATGCTTATATCTGTAAATACAAAAAAGAGGAATAAAATCTACCTTGAACCAAAAACGAAAAAGAGAAAAAAAAAACAGAACCCACCAGTTACTCAGAGGAAAACCGTATCAGGGCACTTGCTCCAGTTGTAAACAATTCTGAAGTTGGTCAGTGGTGGGGAATCGTCTCCCATTCAGCCAGCAGCCCCCACACAACAAGCGTCCTCATTGCAAAGCTGGGGCACCGTGCCGAGGCATCTGTGAGTAAACGTGAGCTGAACCCCAGGCCAGTTGCTGCTGAACTGTTCCCGCCCTTCCCAGGTAAAACACCTGAATATATACAAGGACTTGAAAGCCTAGAGGAAGGGCCATGGAGCCACACGAGTGACAGCATGCCAGCTGACTTGGTGCCTGCAGGCCAGCCAGGATGGTCCTGGCCCTGGGTGCTCTTCTGGAAGATTTCCATTTCCCTGCCTGAGATACCCGTCCTGTCCCTGCCCCCACTGCTTTTTTCCTTCCTCACCTCTGCCCAGGGAGAAATTCCAGCAGCAGGTATGGGTGACACATCCTCTTCTTTAGCAGGTGGCAGCCTGGCAACTGCTGCAGAAAGTCCAGCAGAGCCCCACTCACACTGGGCCACCCACAAAGCCGTGGCCTCTCACTCCCTCCCACCAGCCCAGCCCCGAGACTGCTGACAGGGCAGAGAAAATGGCGTCAGGCACAGCTGCAGGGGCTTTTGCTGCCTGGAGTGGTATTTATATTGATCTCAACCCAGGCACACCTGGGGAGGGCTGGCCGGCATGGTAAGGCTGCCCAGGTCAGCCAATCATCACCCCTCAGGGGCTCACAGTTGCAGACAATGGAACTTGCTGAACCGGCCAGGTCCAAGGAACAGGTGTGGGCTCCTGAGAGTCAGGATAGACAAGGGGCTGCAGCTTTGGCTTGTTTTCTAATCATTTTATCTGGCCCATGAGTGGGAGACAACTTCAAGAAAACCCTCTCCTAATGAGAGGAACCCAGGAGTCAGGGAGAGGAGGGGTGGGTGGTGGTTGGAGACAGAGGCCTGGTGCCCTGGGTGCAGTGGAAGTCTCTGGAAGACCAGGTGGAGGGAGGCCACACAGAGTGATGCCCAGGGTCACAGACCTGTCGGAGCTGCTGTTTGTTAGTTCAAGTCCTGCTCTGAGGTGCTCTGTGTCAGCTCTGAGCGACAGGTGAGCTGGGGGTGCTCTTCAATGAGGGCTATGTGCACGGTTCCTGTGTGCCCAGCCCTGCCACGGTACCTGCAAGGGTAGCTCTGTATCCTGGGAGGGGCCTGACCATGAGAGCCCCGTGGGCTGGGTTGGGGGTGGGGTACCTGCCCAGGAGAGCTCCATATCCTGGGATTGGCCTGACCACGAGAGCCCCATGGGCTGCTGGGGACCTGGTAAAGGATGTCAGGACAGTCAGTGAAGCCACCGAGGATATACCTCCAGTTGCTCCTGATCCCTACACCCTGCTGGTCATTCTACCAACCACCAGGACATGGTATTCTGTATTAGTCTTCAATGATGCCTTCTTTTGTATTCCATTAGTCCCAGAGTCACAAGAAATTTTGGCTTGTGAGTGGCAGGACTCAACATACAACTAAAACAATACTTCCGGGCCGTCTTGCCCCAAGGGTTCAAAAATTCCCACACCATCTTTGGGGAAAGCTTAGCTAACGACCGAAAAGTTCTACCTCTGGAAAAGGAAACCCTCCTTCAATATGCAGACGACATTCTGATCGCCAGCCCTACTAAGGAGGCCTCTGAACTACCAAGCCAATAAAGGATAGAAGTTGTCCAAGAAAAAGCTCAAATATCACAGACTGCAGTGACCTGCCTGGGCTTCATTCTCACACAAGGTCAGAGAAGCCCATCCCAGGAAAGGGAAGAAACCATTTGCAGCCTTACGCCTTTCTAAAACTAGAAGACAGCTTAGGGGTTCCTGGGGAGGCCAGGGTTTGCTGCTTCTGGATCCCTAACTACAGTCTACTAGCTGGGCCTCTATATGAAACACCGAAAGGAAAAGATGATGATCCTTTTGAACAGAATCCAGAAGTGGCCTTTCAAGAATGGAAAGAGCAGTCAATTCAGACCCTTGCCCTGGAACTCCCTAATTGAGCTAAACCCTTTGACCTTTCCATTCCCGGTGAAAGGTGAATCGCCATTGGAGAATTAGTGCAAAAACTGGGACCACTTGAAATGGAACAACGCAAGAATGCCATCCAGGTAGGATAAACTACAGTCACCAAGGGGCTTGGCCCACTGCCACATCTGGCCAAGATACTGGCGGTATCTAAAAACCTGGAAATCAGCAGCCCAAAAGGCCACCTCCCTCCTAAGGGAAAAGGACCCCACGTGGTGATCCTAATCACCAACCATGCCCTGAAGTTGCAGGGTTCGCTCCGTGGGCACACCGACCTCGAGTGAGGAGGCCCTCCAACTCCAACATCCAGAGAGATAACCGGGGGCAACAGGGCACCATGACGACTCGTGTGAACATCACTTGACCTGGAGTTTCTCTCATAAAACAACAATAGTGTGTCCCGAAGGAGTAGACTACTGCTTGCAGGACTTCCTGCACCCGGAGGGGAGCTAATAATCTTGGCGGGGGAACCCGTATATCACACCGTCACCATAGAAAAGCCTACAGACACCGTGATGATGGTGGCCAATAAGACCGGCTGGACTCCTGTTTACTTCAAAAGGCTGTTGACTCAGTGGCCATCATGGTCCTTGATCACCACTGACCCTGGACTGTCTGGGAGTTGAGCGGGCAGGGCTCTGACACCTGGTGCTGTTTTTACGTTAATTCAGGGGCCTAATTGAAGAAAGAGCAGACTACTGGTCAGAACATCTAGGCTGGCAGAAACGGTCAGCCTAAGGTGGCCGAACAAATGTGGGGCGGGGTGAAACCGGCCCCCACAGCGTCTCTGCACATCTCTTTCCTGGACCCTTAAAGGTCATTAGAATCTATAACACTTCCAATGCTGGTGCTCAGGCGGACGAGCAGGGAGGCAGGGGTCCTGGGGCCAATCAACGTCACCTGGAGGCTGCTGGGGAGAAGTTCTGACCCTCGTCCCCTGGTATGAGGGCTCCCAACTCAGCACTCAGCAGTTACAGAAGAAGGGTCTGCACCCTCAGCACTCCAAGAATGAGGAACGGGACAAAAGGCAGAGGAGGGGTTTGTCCCCAGCAAAGCCCATTAAAAATCCCTGGGAGATAAAAATAGAATCTGGGCAATAAAGTCAAGTCTGACCTTTTTTATCCTTTGTGCTTTGTCTAATTTCACGTGCTCCTAGGGTCCCGCATGCAGAGGTTCCACACCCGGCACTTCAGACCAGATTTCCTGGTGCAGAATGGCTGGGTCGACACCTCAGCTCCTGGGGCCCAGTGCAGACTCCGAGATATAGAGCCTGAGCTGCAGCCAACCCGGCCCTTGAGAGCTCCGCCCCCTCCCTCTCACTGACTCTGACAGGATCTCTACACAGCAGCCCAGCCCACAGCCCACGGGGTAGTGCATGCTCTCACCTCTCCATTCTCTGATGAAAATATAAAGTTTCCTTTGCTTGGGAACCAAACTCAGTCTCGATCTGTTGGCCCCAATGACACTGGGCAGGGGGACCCTTGTTGGGGTCCACTCTGGAGGATCAGTAACAGAAATTGAGACTATTGTAACTTCAATGAACAGATGTGTGAGCCAAACTGTAGTTAACATAGAACAGTTTATAAGGCTCGGGTAAAATAAGATGTTTCTAACACTTCCATTTGATATTTCCATCACTTTATTATAAGCAAGTTCAGTGAAAAGGTTTGTCTTATTTGTCAGGTCAATATTAGAGAAATGAAGTGATTTCTTTCCAAGGATGTACATCTAATAATCTTGGTTAAAGCTTCAATCTTGTTTTAAATGCTTTTCCATTGAAAATGATACCTCTCTTTCAGCTCCCCCATTTCTGAGAAGTATAAAATCTTATAATTTATTATTACCAAAGGGGAAAGGTGGGAGGAGGGATAAATTAACAGTTTGGAATTAACACATACACACTGCTATGTATAAAATAGATCATCAACAAGGAACTACTGTATAGCACAGGGAACTACACTCAATATTGTACAATAACCTATAAGGGGAAATAATCGGAAAAAGAATAGATATTTTTATTGACATCATCTATCAATGACAGTTAAAGTGTAACCTAAGGGAAGCCGGTGGTGAGTGCTTCTGACCCTGAAGACTTCAGTCATCTAAAGTTTGGACTCTGCCTACTTCCCAAGGCCCTTAATGAACATATGTGTAGCCGTAGCTTAAAAAACTCCCCAGTTTGGGTTTCGGGGAGACACTGATTTTGAAAAAGCCCTGGTGTTCTCCTTACATGAATGGGACTCTTCCTACTGCTAAAACATGTCTGTCACATCCAGAGGATGGTATACCGTCTGATCGGGAAGAGTTTGGAAAAGGCATCTCATCTCCTCATCTCCTGGTGCTCGGGTTCACCCCTCCAGCGTCTTTACTAACAGTCTCCCCACTTGGAGATGTCAACACTGTCAACATCCTGTTGCGTACAGTTTGGAATTTGTCCAGAGGATGAAGCGGAAGGATGAGGAACAATGAGAGACAAGTCCTAGGTGTTCAGACAGGCACATGTCACTCTAATTTCCAATCAGGAAGATGAATTGACCAAAGGCTAGGGTTGCCCATGGAAACAGTATAGGGCTTGAGGAAATCCCACTGCTTTGTGGCCAGTTCCCATAAACACAAGTTGAACAATGGAACTCAGGGGCAGTAAAATTCACGAAACTGCAGAGTTGAAAATATCTATCACTGAAAAATGTCTTGAGGAAAGTCAGAGAAAAGGATTGGCAAGCAAGGGAGAATGGCAGGAAAGGGATTTGAGGAGGTAGAAAGGATTCGCCATTAAGCACAAGAAAAGGGGCTGAACATTTCCGACATTGCAGTTGGCCAAAAAGGCTGTATGCGTTTTTTTCTGTATATATTCAAGAAAAGGGCATACACTTTTTTAGCCAACCAAACAGGTGGGCACTGGAAATCAATACTACAAAAGATATCACTTCGCATCAGTCAGAAGAGCCATCCTCATAAAGTGTAAACGCCAGAAATGCAGGACAGGGCAAGGAGAAGAGGGAGCCCTGTGAGGCTTATAGTGGAAATGTATATTGCCAACGGCCATTCTGGAGAAGTGTATTGTGTTTACTAAAGCATCTAAAAAATGAGCTACAGAGCATAGGGCACTTGCACTCATGGGCGTATATCTTGGGAAAAACAAAAATCGAGAGGACACAGGCACCCCAATGTTTACTGCCTCTCTGTTTAAAAGATCCTCGACTAGGATATAACTTAAATGTCTCTGGAGGGAAAAAATGGATAGAGATGTGGTACTTATGTAGAGTGGAATATTACTCAGCCTGGAAATCAATGAAATATGGCCAGTTGTAACAACTCCGGAGGAGTTACGTATGATCATTCTAAGTGACATAAATATGTAGAAAACACGCGTAAGGCTGCTAAACGGGAAAGGTGGGGAGGGGTGAGGCATCATCCAGGAGGTTGAAATTAGCAAAGATACCATTCCAAATACCAAACTGATAATCAACAAGGCCTACACGGTAGCTAAAAGAACTGCACTCAGCACACTCAAGTCACCGGAAGAGAATATCTATGACTGGTAAGAATCTGAAAAAGAAATTATTGATGTCTCTCTGTACGTGAATCAAGTGGATGTACAGCAGCAAGAAACAGAGCTTTGAAAATCAGCTGTAAACAACATAGTAATAAATTGAAAAAAATAAACGACAGAGAGACAGAGAAAACCTCTTACAACTTTTCCTCAGGGACGGTGATGCAACATGGATTGAACACATCTAGACCCACAGCAGGATGAGACATAAGGCTGGAAACTGTTCGCACTAAGAGAAATGTGAGGTTGGGTGAGGAAATGCACACCCTTTAAAGTAATACTACCTGGTACCCATTCAATGGGTCCCAAATCTGCAGGTTCAAGGAATCTTCCTACAGCTAAAACATGCATGGAAAACCCAGAGGACTGTACACCATGTGATCGGGAGATGTGTCTAAAATGCACCTCATTTATCCTCTCCTGGTGCTCCTGTTCATCATTCCAGCCACGTTACTTAGAATCTCCCCACTTAGAGAATCAGCACATTTAAACTTCTGTTTCACACATTTTGCAAATTGTGAGGAGGATGAACGGGAACAGGGGGAACCAATGAGAGAATAGTTGTAGGGGTTTGGACGGGCACATGTCACTCTAATTTCCCATTAAGAATAAGAATTAAAAAAAGGCTCAGCCCGCCTCGCCGGAGCCAAAATAGGGCCTGAAGCAATCCTGCGGTTTTGAGGCCAGCTCACAAAAGAGCAACTTAAAAAATGGAGCTCAGGGTCACTGCAATTCACAAACCTGCAGAGTTATAAATGAAAACTAACGTCCAAAAATATGTTGAGGTAAGGCAAAGAAGAGGATCTGAATGCAAGACAGAATTGCAAGAAACAGATTTCAAGAGATAGATTGGACTCGCCTTTAAAGCACATGAAAAGCGGCAGAATTTCGACAATGATGCAGTTGGCCCAAAAGGGAGTATGCGTTTTTTCCTGAATATATCCAGGAAAAAACGCATACGCACTTTATGGGCAACCAAGCAAGCAAGCAATGCAAATGTGCACAACAAAGAAGTCTCATTTCCCACCGGTCAAAAGGGCCATCCGAAAAAATTGTAAAAACCAGAAATGCAGGACAGGCCATGGAGAACAGGGAGCCTTTATACGCTGATGGACAGTGTGTGAACTGCCGAGAGCCACTCTGGAGAAGTGTATGGTGGTTCCTAAATCATCTAAAAAACAGAGCGACAGAGCATAGGGCACTTCCAATCACGGGAGTATATCTAGGGAAGTCTAAAAATCAACAAGACACAAGCACACCACAGTTTAGGGCTACTCTGTTTACAAGAACCTCAACTTCAGTACACCTTAAATATCCCAGGAAAGAGAACAATGGATAAAGAAAATGTGGTACTTATGTACAATGGAATATCTCTTCACCATGAAATCAATGTAATAAGGCTAGTAGAAGGATAAAGAGTGGATTGAGGTCCGATAATACTACTTGAAATAAGTCAAACAGAAAAAGAAACATATCATAAGATATCACTTATAGAGGGAGGATAAATATGGCTGCACAAAAAATGAATTACAAAACAGAACAGTGTCTCACATTTAGAAAACACACTTATGTCAGCTTAAGGGGAAAGGAGAGGTGGGGTGATGCATAAAACCAGAGTTTGAAATTAGCACAGATACCGTTCAATAAACCAAATAGGTATCAGACAAGATCTACACCTTGCTCAATGAACTGGCCTCAACACACCCTATAAACCGCAGAGAAATATATCTGAGTAATAAGAATCTTAAAACCCATGTATTGATATATCTCCATAAGGGAATCAAGTGTGCGCAGAGCGGCACAAACACAGCAGTGAAAATGAGCTAAACCCCATTATAGAAATAAATTTTAAAACCAAAACGCAGAAACAATGAAAGAGAGAAAAATTCTTACAAAATTCGCTCAGGGGCTGTGATGCAACCTGGAATGACCACATATAAACCCACAGCTGGATAAGACATAAGGCTGGACACTTGGGGCTGAAAGGATTGGAGAGCTTTGGTGAGCAACTGCCGAAAGTTTAATGCAATACTTCATGCTACTTATTCCAAGGGTCCCAACACTCCAAGTTGAAGGGAATCTTCCTACAGCTAAACCATGCATGGGAAATCCAGCAGATGGTATACCATATGATCGGGAAAGGTTTCTGAAATGCACCTCATTTTCCTCTCCTGGGGCTCCGGATCAACATTCCAGCCACTTTACTAATAACATCTCCACATGGAGAGTCAATGCCTTTAAGTTCCGGTATCACACAGTCTGCAGTTAGTGCGGAGGATGAATGGGAATAGGGGGAACCAGTGAGAAAATAGCTGTAGCGGTTTCAATGGGCACATGCCACTCTAATTTCAATTCAGGAAGAAGAATTAACCAAAGGCAGAGCAAGGCGCCCCAGAAGAAGAATAGGGCCTGAAGAAATCCTGTGGATATGAGGCAAGATCACAAAAATAAGAGCTGAAAAATGGAGCTAAGGGCCACTGCAATTCAAAAACCTGCAGAGTTATAAAGGCCAACTATTTTCCAAAAGTATATTGAAGTAAGGCTATGAAGAGGCACTGAGAGCAAGGCAGAACTGCAGGAAACCTATTTCAGGAGGTAGACTGGAATTGCACTGAAAACATATGAAAAGACTCAGAACGTCGACAATGATGCACTTGGCCAAAAAGGGCGTATGCGTTCTTTCCTGAATATATTCAGGAAGAAACGCATACGCCCTTTCTGGCCAACCAAGCAAGCTCGCAAAGGAAATCTGCACTACAATGAAGTCTCACTGCCCCCCGGTCAAAGGGCCTTCTGAAAAAAGAGTAAAATCCAGAAAGGCAGGACAGGCCATGGAGAACTGGGAGCCTTGTTATGCTGATGGGCGGGATGTAAATTGCCAACAGCCACTCTGGAGAAGTGTATGGTGTTTCCTGAAACATCCAAAAAACTAAGCAACAGAGCCTAGGGCACTTCCACTTATGGTCCTATAGCTTAGGGAAATTAAAATCAAAAAGACACAGCCACCCCAAAGGTTGGGCCGGCTCTGTTTACAAGAACCTCGTTTACGGTACAAGTTCAATATCGCAAAAAGCGAAAAATGGATAAAGAAGTTGTGGTACTTACGTACAATGCAATATCACTCAGCAATGAAATCTATGTCATCAGGCCCGTAGCAGCATAATGAGTGGATTCAGGTACGATGATTCTAAGTGAAATAAGTCACACAGAAAGAGAAACATCATAAGATATCACTACTACACGGAATGTAAACTTGGCTACACAGGAACTGAATTACAAAACAGAACAGGGTGTCAAATGTAGAAAACCAACTTATGCTTGCTTCAGTGGAAAGGTGAGTTGGGGTGCTGCATAAAACCAGAGATTGAAATTAGCACAGATACCGTTACATAAGCCAAATATGTAATGGACAAGAGCTACTCCTTGCTCAACGAAGTGGACTCAACAACCCATATTAAACGCCTAAGAATATACCTGAGTAGTAAGAATCTTAAAACCTATGGATTTATATGTCTCCGAAAGAGAATGAAGCGTGTGTACAGCGGCATAAACGCAGCAGTGATAGGATTGGTGAGGTTCGGTGAGCAAATGCAGACCCTTTGAAGTCATATTGCATGGTTCCAATTCCATGGGTCTCAACTCTCCATGTTTAAGGGATTCTTCCTTCAGCTAAAACATGCATGTGGACCCCAGAGTATGATCAACCGTGTGATCGGGAAACGTGTTCAAATGTGTCTCAGTTTTCGTCCCCTGGTACTCGGGTGTAACATTCCAGACGCTTTACTAACACTCTCCCCACTTGGAGAGTCAGTGCCTTTAACCTCCTGTTTGGCCCAGGTTGCAATTTCTGTGGAAAATGAACAGGAATAGGGAGAACCAATGAGAGACTAGGTGGAGGTGTCCGGACGTGCAAATTTAACTCTCATTTTCCATCAGGAAGAGGAATTAACCAAAGGCTCAGCGTGCCATGCCGGAACCAAACTAGGGCCCGAAGCAATCCTGCGGTGTTGCGGCCAGCTCACAAGAAAGCGAGTTGAAGAAAGGAGCTCAGGGGCACTGTAATTCACAAACCTGCAGAGTTATAAATGACAGCTATCTTCCAAAAATATATTGAAGTAAGGCAGCCAAGAGGAGTTGAAAGCGGGGCAGAATTGCAGGAAACCGATTTCAGGAGGTAGACTGGAATTGCATGTAAAGCATAGGAAAAGAGGCAGAACGTCCACAATGATGCACTTGGCCAAAAAGTGCGTATGCGTTTTTTCCTGAATATATTCAGGAAAAAACGCATACGCACTTTTTGGCCTACCAAGCAAGCTTGCAAAGGAAATCTGCACTACAATGAAGTCTCACTGCCCCCCGGTCAAAAGGGCTATCTGAAAAAAGTGTAAAATCCAGAAAGGCAGGACAGGCCAAGGCGAACTAGGAGCCTTGTTATGCTGATGGGTGGGATGTAAATTGCCAGCAGCCACTCTGGAGAAGTGTATGGTGTTTCCTGAAACATCAAAAAAACAAAGCAACAGAGCCTAGGGCACTTCCACTTATGGTCCTATAGCTTAGGGAAATTAAAATCAAAAAGACACAGCCACCCCAAAGTTTGGGACGGCTCTGTTTACAAGAACCTCGTTTACGGTACAAGTTCAATATCACAGAAAGCGAAAAATGGATAAAGAAGTTGTGGTACTTACGTACAATGCAATATCACTCAGCAATGAAATCTATGTCATCAGGCTCGTAGCAGCATAATGAGTGGATTCAGGTACGATGATTCTAAGTGAAATAAATCACACAGAAAAAGAAATATCATAAGATATCACTACTACACGGAATGTAAACTTGGCTACACAGGAACTGAATTACAAAACAGAACAGGGTCTCAAATGTAGAAAACCAACTTATGCTTGCTTAAGGGGAAAGGTGAGTTGGGGTGCGGCATAAAACAAGAGATTGAAATTAGCACAGATACCGTGCCATAAGCCAAATATGTAATAGACAAGAGCTACTCCTTGCTCAACGAAGTGGACCCAACACCCCATATTAAACGCCTAACAATATACCTGACTAGTAAGAATCTTAAAACCTATGGATTTATATGTCTCCGAAAGAGAATCAAGCGTGTGTACAGCGGCATAAACGCAGCAGTGATAGGATTGGTGAGGTTCGGTGAGCAAATGTAGACCCTTTGAAGTCATATTGCATGGTACCCATTCCATGGGTCTCAACTCTCCATGTTTAAGGGATTCTTCCTTCAGCTAAAACATGCATGTGGAACCCAGAGTACGATCCACCGTGTGATCGGAAAACGTGTTCAAATATGTCTCAGTTTTCGTCCCCTGGTACTCGGGTGCAACATTCCAGACGCTTTACTAACACTCTCCCCACTTGGAGAGTCAGTGCCTTTAACCTCCTGTTTGGCCCAGTTTGCAATTTCTGTGGAAAATGAACAGGAATAGGGAGAACCAATGAGAGACTAGCTGGAGGTGTCTGGACGTGCAAATTTAACTCTCATTTCCCACCAGGAAGAGGAATTAACCAAAGGCTCAGCATGCCATGCCAGAACCAAACTAGGGCCTGAAGCAATCCTGCGGTGTTGCGGCCAGCTCACAAGAAAGCGAGTTGAAGAAAGGAGCTCAGGGGCACTGTAATTCACAAACCTGCAGAGTTATAAATGACAGCTATCTTCCAAAAATATATTGAAGGAAGGCTGCCAAGAGGAGTTGAATGTGGGGCAGAATTGCAGGAAACTGATTTCAGG
The DNA here is from genome assembly GCF_964270905.1 of Leucopleurus acutus. Classification (NCBI taxonomy): domain Eukaryota; kingdom Metazoa; phylum Chordata; class Mammalia; order Artiodactyla; family Delphinidae; genus Leucopleurus; species Leucopleurus acutus. The sequence continues at coordinate 159,426 of NW_028138952.1, forward strand.
AGGTAGACTGGAATTGCATGTAAAGCATAGGAAAAGAGGCAGAACTTGGAAAATAATGCACTTGGCAAAAAAGGGCTTATGTGTTTTATCCAGAGCTCTCATACCTGAGGGGAGGAGATTCCCAGCAGGCTCCAACTGCCACCTGAGGGCTCACATTGCCAAGGCAACGTGAGCATGCCAGGCAGGAGTTACCTCACAGCAGAGGTCCCACCTCACAGAAGGGTGAGAAACCCAGCCAACATCAGACTCTCACCAGAGGGCCCACATCACCAAGGGGATGGGAACCAGGCAGGAGTGTCTTCACATCAGTGGGGCCACATCATCAAAAGCTGAGGTACTCAGCACATGTGTCCTCAAACCAGAGGACCCACATCACCAAGGACCTCGGAGTGAGGCAGGCAGGAGTAGCCTCACAACACTGGGCACATAGAATAAAAAAGTGAGGAATCCAGCAGTTGGAACCTCCCAGCAGGCGGCCCAGAGCACCGAGGCCATGGGATCCAGGCCACAGTGAACTCACAGAAGAGGGCCCATGTCATGAAACTGAGCAACCCAGCCATTGGGACCTCAGAGCAGGAGGCCCACATCCCCATGGGGATGGAATTCTGGTAGGAGTGTCCTCGCACCACTGAGAACGTATCAGAAAATTTTGGGCGACCAGCAGTTAGGGCCTGACGCCAGAGGACCCTCATCACCAAGGGAAGGAGGCTCCCAGCAGGCTCCAACTGCCACCAGAGGGCTGACGTCGCCAAGGCGATGTGTGCCAACCAGGCACGAATGACCTCACAGCAGAGGGCCCACCTCAGAGAAGTGTGACGAACCCAGTCAGGATCAGACTCGCACCAGAGGGCCCACATCACCAAATGGATTGGAACCAGGCAGGAGTGTCCTCACATGAGTAGGGCCACATCATCTAAAGGTGAGGAACCCAGAACATGTGGCTTCAAACCATAGGACACCCATCACCAAGGGGCTGGGAGTGAGGCAGGCAGGAGGAGCCTCATAACAGAGGGCCCAAAAATAAGAAAGGTGAGGAATCCAGCAGTTGGAACCTCCCAGCAGGCGGCCCAGAGCACAGAGGCTAGAGGAACCAGGCCAGAGTGAACTAACACCAGACAGCCCACATCATGAAACTGTGAGCAACCCAGACATTGGGACCTCAGAGCAGAAGGCCCACATCCCCATGGTGATGGGAACATGACAGGAGTGTCCTGGCATCACTGGGCTCACATCAGAAAACGTGGGGTGCTCAGAAGTTAGGGCCTGACGCTAGAGGGCACTCATCACCGAGAGGAGGAGGCTCCCAGCAGGCTCCAGCTGCCACCAGAGGGCCAACGTCGCCAAGGTGATGTGTGCCAGCCTGGCAGGAGTGACCTCACAGCAGAGGGCCCACCTCACAGAAGGGTGAGGAACACAGCCAGGATCAGACTCTCACCAGAGGGCCCACATCACCAAGGGGATGGGAACCAGGCAGGAGTGTCCCCACACCAGTGGGACAACATCATCGAAAGGTGAGGATCCCAGCACATGTGTCCTCAAACCAGAGGAACCACATCACCAAGGGGTTCGGAATGAGGCTGGCAGGACTGGCCTCACAACACAGGGTCCATAGAATATAAAAGTTGAGGAATCCAGCAGTTGGAACCTCCCAGCAAGTGGCCCAGAGCACCGAGGCTATGGGATCCAGGCCGCAGTGAACTCACAGCAGAGGGCCCACATCATGAACCTGTGAGCAGCCCAGCTGTTGGGACCTCAGAACAGAAGGCCCACATCCCCATTGGGATGGGAACCTGGCAGGAGTGGCTTTGCACCACTTAGCACATATCAGAAAATGTTAGGAGCCCAGCAGTTAGGGCCTGACGCCAGGGGGCCCTCATAACTGAGGGGAGGAGACTCCCAGCAGGTTCCAACTGCCAACAGAGGGCCCACGTCTACAAGGTGGCATGCGCCAGCCAGGCAGTAGTGACCTCACAGCAGAGGGCCTATCTCACAGAAGGGTGAGGAACCGAGGCAGGATGAGACTCTCACCAGAGGGCCCACAACACCAAGGGGATGGGAACCAGTCAGGACTGTCCTCCCACCAGTGGGGCCATATCATCGAAAGGTGCGGAACCCAGCACATGTGGCCTCATATCAGAGGACATACATCACAAAGGGGATGGGAGTGAGGCAGGTAGGAGTAGCCTAAAAACAGAGGGCCCAAAGAATAAAAAAAGTGAGGAATCCAGCATTTGGAACCTCCCAGCAGGCGGCCGAGAGCACAGAAGCTATGGGATGCAGGCAGGAGTGAACTAACACCAGAGAGCCCACATCATGAAACTGTGAGCAACCCAGGCATTGGGACCTCAGAGCAGAAAGCCCACATCCCCATGGGGATGGGAACCTGACAGGAGTGTCCTGGCATCACTGGGCTCACATCAGAAAACGTGGGGAGCCCAGCAGTTAGAGCCTGACGCTAGAGGGCCGTCATCACCGAGGGCAGGAGGCTCCCAGCAGGTTCCATGTGCCAACAGAGGGCCCACGTCGCCAAGGTGATGTGTGCAAGTCAGGCAGGATTGACCTCACAGCAGAGGGCCTACCTCACAGAAGAGTGAGGAACCCAGCCAGGATAAGACTGTCACCAGAAGGCCCACATCACCAAGGGGATGGGAACCAGGCAGGAGTGTCCTCACACCAGTGGGGCCACATCATTGAAAGTTGCCTAACCCAGCACATGTGGCCTCAAACCAGAAGACCCACATCACGAAGGGGTTGCGAGTGAGGCAGGCAGGAGGAGCATCACAACACAGGACCCATAGAATACAAAAGTTGAGGAATCGAGCAGTTGGAACCTCCCAGCAGGCAGCCAAGACCACAGAGGCTATGGGATCCAGGCCACAGTGAACTAACACCAGAGAGCCCACATCATGAAATTGTGATCAACCCAGCCGTTGGAACCTCAGAGCAGAAGGCCCACATCCCCATGGGGATGGGAACCTAAGAGGAGTGCTTGAGCAACACTGGGCTCACTAAGAAAAGTTGGGGAGCCCAGCAGTTAGGGCCTGACGTCAGAGGGCCCTCATCACAGAGCTGAGGAGGCTCCCAGCAGGGTCCAATTGCCACCAGAGGGCTCATGTCAACAAGGCGAGGTGAGCAACCCAGGCAAGAGTTACCTGATAGTAGAGGGCCCACCTCACAGATGGGTGAGGAACCCAGCCAGGATCAGACTCTCACCAGAGGGCCCACATCACAAAGGGGATGGGACCCAGTCAGGATTATCCTCACACCAGTGGGGCCTCATCATCTTAAGGTGAGGAACCCAGCACATGTGTCCTCAAACCAGAGGACCCACATCACCAAGGGCCTTGGAGTGAGGCAGGCAGGAGTAGCCTCACAACACAGGGCACATAATATAAAAAACGTGAGGATTCCAGCATTTAGACCTTCCAGCAGGCGGCCCAGAACACCGAGGCTATAGGATCCAGGCCACAGTGAACTCACAGCAGAGGGCCCACATCACAAAACTGTGAGCAACCCAGGAGTTGAGACTTCAGCGCAGAAGGACCACATCCCCATGGGAATGGGAACCTGGCTGGAGTGTCCTCGCACCACTGGGCGCACATCAGAAAATGTGGGGAGCCCACCATTTAGGGCCTGACGCCAGAGGGCCGTCATCACCGAGAGGAGGAGGCGCCCTGCACGCTCCAACTGCCACCAGAGGGCTCACGTCTCCAAGGTGACGTGTGCCAGCCAGGCAGGAGTGACCTCACAGCAGAGGGCCTACCTCACAGAACGTTGAGGAACCCAGCCAGGATTAGACTCTCGCCAGAGGGCCCACCTCACCAAGGGGATGGGAACCAGGCAGGAGTGTCCTCACACGAGTGGGGTCACATCATCGAAAGGTGAGGAACGCAGCACATGTGGCCTCAAGCCATAGGACAGTCATCACCAAGGGGCTGGCAGTGAGGCAGGCAGGAGGAGCCTCACAACAGAGGGCACATAGAATAAAAAAGTTGAGGAATCCAGCAGTTGGAACCTCCCAGCAGGCGGCTCAGAGCACCGATGATAAGGGATCCTTGCCGGAGTGAACTCACAGCAGAGGGCCCACATCATGGTACTGTGAGCAAGCCAGCCGTTTTGACCTCAGAGCAGAAGGCCCATATCGCCATGGGGATGGGAACCTGGCAAGAGTCTCCTCACTCACTTGGCACACATCAGAAACTGTGGGGAGCCCAGCAGTTATGGCCTAAGGCAAGAGGGCCCTCATCACCGAGGGGAGGAGGATCCCAGCACACTCCAACTGCCACCAGAGGGCCCACGTCGCCAAGGTGACGTGTGCCAGACAGGCATGATTGACCTCACAGCAGAGGGCCCACCTCACAGAAGGGTGAGGAACCCAGGCAGGATCAGACTCTCACCTGAGGGCCCACATCAGCAAGGGGATGGGAACCAGTCAGGACTGTCTTCCCTCCAGTGGGGTCACATCATCGAAAGGTGCGGAACCCAGCACATGTGGCCTCAAATCAGAGGACACATATCACAAAGGGAATGGGAGTGAGGCAGGCAGGAGTAGCCTAAAAACAGAGGGCCCAAAGAATAAGAAAGGTGAGGAATCCAGCAGTTGGAACCTCCCAGCAGGCGGTCCAGAGCACAGAAGCTATGGGATGCAGGCAGGAGTGAACTAACAGCAGAGAGCCCACATCATGAAACTGTGAGCAACCCAGGCTTTGGGACCTCAGAGCAGAAGGCCCACACCCCAATGGGGATGTGAACCTGGCTGGAGTGTCCTCGCACCACTGGGCACACATCACAAAATGTGGGGAGCCCAGCAGTTAGGGCCTGATGCCAGAGGGCCCTCATCACCGAGGAGAGGAGGCTCCCAGCAGGCTCCAAGTGCCACCAGAGGGCTCATGTCCACAAGGCGAGGTGAGCAAGCCAGGCAAGAGTGACCTCACATCAGACGGCCTACCTCACAGATGGGTGAGGAACCCAGCCGGGATCAGACTCTCAACAGAGGGCCCACATCACCAAGGGGATGTGAACCAGGCAGGAGTCTCCTAAGACCATTGGTCCCACATCATCGAAAGGTGAGGAACCCAGCACATGTGGCCTCAAACCAGACGACACACATCACGAAGGGGCTGGGAGTGAGGCAGGCAGGAGGATCCTCACAACAGAGGGCCCAAAAAATTAAAAAAGTGAGGAATCCAGCAGTTGGAACCTCCCAGCAGGCAGCCAAGAGCACAGAGGCTATGGGATCCAGGCTTCTGTGAACTAACACCAGAGAGCCCACATCATGAAAATGTGAACAACCCAGCCGTTGGGACCTCAGAGCAGAAGGCCCACATCCCCATGGAGATGGGATCCTAAGAGGAGTGCCAAAGCATCACTGGGCTCCCTAAGAAAAGTTGGTGAGCCCAGCAGTTAGGGCCTGACGCAAGAGGGCCCTCATCACCGGGGGAAGAGATTCCCAGCACGCTCCAACTGCCACCACACGGCTGACTTCACCAAGGCAATGTGTGCCAGCCATGCAGGAGTGACCTATCAGCAGAGGGTCTCCCTCACAGGTGGGTGAGGAACAAAGCCAGGAACAGACTCTCACCAGGGGGTCCACATAACCACGTGGATGAGAACCAAGCAGGAGTGTCCTCACACTAGTGGGGCCACATCATTGAAAGGTGAGGAACCCAGCAAAAGTGGCCACAAACCAGAGGACCCACATCACCAAGGGGTTGAGAGTGAGGTAGGTGTCTGGACGGGCATATTTAACTCTCATTTCCCACCAGGAAGAGGAATTAACCAAAGGCTCAGCGTGCCATGCCGGAATCAAACTAGGGCCTGAAGCAATCCTGCGGTGTTGCGGCCAGCTCACAAGAAAGCGAGTTGAAGAAAGGAGCTCAGGGGCACTGTAATTCACAAACCTGCAGAGTTATAAATGACAGCTATCTTCCAAATATATATTGAAGTAAGGCTGCCAAGAGGAGTTGAAAGCGGGGCAGAATTGCAGGAAACCGATTTCTGGAGGTACACTGGAATTGCATGTAAAGCATAGGAAAAGAGGCAGAACGTCCACAATGATGCACTTGGCCAAAAAGGGCGTATGCGTTTTTTCCTGAATATATTCCGGAAAAAACGCATACGCCCTTTTTGGCCAACCAAGCAAGCTTGCAAAGGAAATCTGCACTACAATGAAGTCTCACTGCCCCCCGGTCAAAAGGGCCATCTGAAAAAAGTGTAAAATCCAGAAAGGCAGGACAGGCCATGGAGAACTGGGAGACTTGTTATGCTGATGGGCGAGATGTAAATTGCCAGCAGCCACTCTGGAGAAGTGTATGGTGTTTCCTGAAACATCCAAAAAACAAAGCAACAGAGCCTAGGGCACTTCCACTTATGGTCCTATAGCTTAGGGAAATTAAAATCAAAAAGACACAGCCACCCCAAAGTTTGGGACGGCTCTGTTTACAAGAACCTCGTTTACCGAACAAGTTCAATATCACAGAGAGCGAAAAATGGATAAAGAAGTTGTGGTACTTATGTACAATGCAATATCACTCAGCAATGAAATCTATGTCATCAGGCCCGTAGCAGAATAATGAGTGGATTCAGGTACGATGATTCTAAGTGAAATTAGTCACACAGAAAAAGAAACATCATAAGATATCACTAATACACGGAATGTAAACTTGGCTACACAAGAACTGAATTACAAAACAGAACAGGGTGTCAAATGTAGAAAACCAACTTATGCTTGCTTAAGGGGACGGGTGAGTTGGGGTGCTGCATAAAACCAGAGATTGAAATTAGCACAGATACCGTTCCATAAGCCAAATATGTAATAGACAAGAGCTACTCCTTGCTCAACGAAGTGGACTCAACACCCCATATTAAATGCCTAAGAATATACCTGACTAGTAAGAATCTACCTGACTAGTAAGAATCTTAAAACCTATGGATTTATATGTCTCCGAAAGAGAATCAAGCGTGTGTACAGTGGCATAAACGCAGCAGTGATAGGATTGCTGAGGTTCGGTGAGCAAATGCAGACCCTTTGAAGTCATATTGCATGGTACCCATTCCATGGGTCTCAACTCTCCCTGTTTAAGGGATTCTTCCTTCAGCTAAAACATGCATGTGGAACCCAGAGTATGATCCACCGTGTGATCGGAAAACGTGTTCAAATGTGTCTCAATTTTCGTTTCCTGGTACTCGGGTGCAACATTCCAGACGCTTTACTAACACTCTCCCCACTTGGAGAGTCAGTGCCTTTAACCTCCTGTTTGGCCCAGTTTGCAATTTCTGTGGAAAATGAACAGGAATAGGGAGAACCAATGAGAGACTAGGTGGAGGTGTCCAGACGGGCAAATTTAACTCTCATTTCCAACCAGGAAGAGGAATTAACCAAAGGCTCAGCGTGCCATGCCGGAACCACACTAGGACCAGAAGCAATCCTGCGGTGTTGCGGCCAGCTCACAAGAAAGCGAGTTGAAGAAAGGAGCTCAGGGGCACTGTAATTCACAAACCTGCAGAGTTATAAATGACAGCTATCTTCCAAAAATATATTGAAGTAAGGCTGCCAAGAGGAGTTGAAAGGGGGGCAGAATTGCAGGAAACCGATTTCAGGAGGTAGACTGGAATTGCATGTAAAGCATAGGAAAAGAGGCAGAACGTCCACAATGATGCACTTGGCCAAAAAGGGCGTATGCGTTTTTTCCTGAATATATTCAGGAAAAAACGCATACGCCCTTTTTGGCCAACCAAGCAAGCTTGCAAAGGAAATCTGCACTACAATGAAGTCTCACTGCTCCCCGGTCAAAAGGGCCATCTGAAAAAAGTGTAAAATCCAGAAAGGCAGGACAGGCCATGGAGAACTGGGAGCCTAGTTATGCTGATGGGCGGGATGTAAATTGCCAGCAGCCACTCTGGAGAAGTGTATGGTGTTTCCTGAAACATCCAAAAAACAAAGCAACAGAGCCTAGGGCACTTCCACTTATGGTCCTATAGCTTAGGGAAATTAAAATCAAAAAGACACAGCCACCCCAAAGTTTGGGACGGCTCTGTTTACAAGAACCTCGTATACGGTACAAGTTCAATATCACAGAAAGCGAAAAATGGATAAAGAAATTGTGGTACTTACGTACAATGCAATATCACTCAGCAATGAAATCTATGTCAACAGGCCCGTAGCAGCATAATGAGTGGATTCAGGTACGATGATTCTAAGTGAAATTAGTCACACAGAAAAAGAAACATCATAAGATATCACTAATACACGGAATGTAAACTTGGCTACACAAGAACTGAATTACAAAAAAGAACAGGGTGTCAAATGTAGAAAACCAACTTATGCTTGCTTAAGGGGACGGGTGAGTTGGGGTGCTGCATAAAACCAGAGATTGAAATTAGCACAGATACCGTTCCATAAGCCAGATATGTAATAGACAAGAGCTACTCCTTGCTCAACGAAGTGGACTCAACACTCCATATTAAACGCCTAAGAATATACCTGACTAGTAAGAATCTTAAAACCTATGGATTTATATGTTTCCGAAAGAGAATCAAGCGTGTGTACAGCGGCATAAACGCAGCAGTGATAGGATTGCTGAGGTTCGGTGAGCAAATGCAGACCCTTTGAAGTCATATTGCATGGTACCCATTCCACGGGTCTCAACTCTCCAGGTTTAAGGGATTCTTCCTTCAGCTAAAACATGCATGTGGAACCCAGAGTATGATCAACCGTGTGATCGGGAAACGTGTTCAAATGTGTCTCAGTTTTCGTCCCCTGGTACTCGGGTGCAACATTCCAGACGCTTTACTAACACTCTCCCCACTTGGAGAGTCAGTGCCTTTAACCTCCTGTTTGGCCCAATTTGCAATTTCTGTGGAAAATGAACAGGAATAGGGAGAACCAATGAGAGACTAGGTGGAGGTGTCCGGACGGGCAAATTTAACTCTCATTTCCCACCAGGAAGAGGAATTACCCAAAGGCTCAGCATGCCGTGCCGGAACCAAACTAGGGCCTGAAGCAATTCTGTGGTGTTGCGGCCAGCTCACAAGAAAGCGAGTTGAAGAAAGGAGCTCACGGGCACTGTAATTCACAAACCTGCAGACTTATAAATGACAGCTATCTTCCAAAAATATATTGAAGTAAGGCTGCCAAGAGGAGTTGAAAGCGGGGCAGAATTGCAGGAAACCGATTTCAGGAGGTAGACTGGAATTGCATGTAAAGCATAGGAAAAGAGGCCGAACGTCCACAATGATGCACTTGGCCAAAAAGGGCGTATTCGTTTTTTCCTGAATATATTCAGGAAAAAACGCATACGCCCTTTTTGGCCAACCAAGCAAGCTTGCAAAGGAAATCTGCACTACAATGAAGTCTCACTGCCCCCCGGTCAAAAGGGCCATCTGAAAAAAGTGTAAAATCCAGAAAGGCAGGACAGGCCATGGAGAACTGGGAGCCTTGTTATGCTGATGGGCGGGATGTAAATTGCCAGCAGCCACTCTGGAGAAGTGTATGGTGTTTCCTGAAACATCCAAAAAACAAAGCAACAGAGCCTAGGGCACTTCCACTTATGGTCCTATAGCTTAGGGAAATTAAAATCAAAAAGACACAGCCACCCCAAAGTTTGGGACGGCTCTGTTTACAAGAACCTCGTTTACCGAACAAGTTCAATATCACAGAAAGCGAAAAATGGATAAAGAAGTTGTGGTACTTACGTACAATGCAATATCACTCAGCAATGAAATCTATGTCATCAGGCCCGTAGCAGCATAATGAGTGGATTCAGGTACGATGATTCTAAGTGAAATTAGTCACACAGAAAAAGAAACATCATAAGATATCACTAATACACGGAATGTAAACTTGGCTACACAAGAACTGAATTACAAAACAGAACAGGGTGTCAAATGTAGAAAACCAAATTATGCTTGCTTAAGGGGACGGGTGAGTTGGGGTGCTGCATAAAACCAGAGCTTGAAATGAGCACAGATACTGTTCCATAAGCCAAATATGTAATAGACAAGAGCTACTCCTTGCTCAACGAAGTGGACTCAACACTCCATATTAAACGCCTAAGAATATACCTGACTAGTAAGAATCTTAAAACCTATGGATTTATATGTCTCCGAAAGAGAATCAAGCGTGTGTACAGCGGCATAAACGCAGCAGTGATAGGATTGCTGAGGTTCGGTGAGCAAATGCAGACCCTTTGAAGTCATATTGCGTGGTACCCATTCCATGGGTCTCAACTCTCCAGGTTTAAGGGATTCTTCCTTCAGCTAAAACATGCATGTGGAACCCAGAGTATGATTTACCGTGTGATCGGGAAATGTGTTCAAATGTTTCTCAGTTTTCGTTCCCTGGTACTCGGGTGCAACATTCCAGACGCTTTACTAACACTCTCCCCACTTGGAGAGTCAGTGCCTTTAACCTCCTGTTTGGCCCAGTTTGCAATTTCTGTGGAAAATGAACAGGAATAGGGAGAACCAATGAGAGACTAGGTGGAGGTATCCGGACGGGCAAATTTAACTCTCATTTCCCACCAGGAAGAGGAATTAACCAAAGGCTCAGCATGCCGTGCCGGAATCAAACTAGGGCCTGAAGGAATCCTGCGGTGTTGCGGCCAGCTCACAAGAAAGCGAGTTGAAGAAAGGAGCTCAGGGGCACTGTAATTCACAAACCTGCAGAGTTATAAATGACAGCTATCTTCCAAAAATATATTGAAGTAAGGCTGCCAAGAGGAGTTGAAAGCGGGGCAGAATTGCAGGAAACCAATTTCTGGAGGTAGACTGGAATTGCATGTAAAGCATAGGAAAAGAGGCAGAACGTCCACAATGATGCACTTGGCCAAAAAGGGCGTATGCGTTTTATCCTGAATATATTCAGGAAAAAACGCATACGCCCTTTTTGGCCAACCAAGCAAGCTTGCAAAGGAAATCTGCACTACAATGAAGTCTCACTGCCCCCCGGTCAAAAGGGCCATCTGAAAAAAGTGTAAAATCCAGAAAGGCAGGACAGGCCATGGAGAACTGGGAGCCTTGTTATGCTGATGGGCGGGATGTAAATTGCCAGCAGCCACTCTGGAGAAGTGTATGGTGTTTCCTGAAACATCCAAAAAACAAAGCAACAGAGCCTAGGGCACTTCCACTTATGGTCCTATAGCTTAGGGAAATTAAAATCAAAAAGACACAGCCACCCCAAAGTTTGGGACGGCTCTGTTTACAAGAACCTCGTTTACCGAACAAGTTCAATATCACAGAAAGCGAAAAATGGATAAAGAAGTTGTGGTACTTACGTACAATGCAATATCACTCAGCAATGAAATCTATGTCATCAGGCCCGTAGCAGCATAATGAGTGGATTCAGGTACGATGATTCTAAGTGAAATTAGTCACACAGAAAAAGAAACATCATAAGATATCACTAATACACGGAATGTAAACTTGGCTACACAAGAACTGAATTACAAAACAGAACAGGGTGTCAAATGTAGAAAACCAACTTATGCTTGCTTAAGGGGACGGGTGAGTTGGGGTGCTGCATAAAACCAGAGATTGAAATTAGCACAGATACCGTTCCATAAGCCAAATATGTAATAGACAAGAGCTACTCCTTGCTCAACGAAGTGGACTCAACACCCCATATTAAACGCCTAAGAATATACCTGACTAGTAAGAATCTACCTGACTAGTAAGAATCTTAAAACCTATGGATTTATATGTCTCCGAAAGAGAATCAAGCGTGTGTACAGCGGCATAAACACAGCAGTGATAGGATTGCTGAGGTTCGGTGAGCAAATGCAGACCCTTTGAAGTCATATTGCATGGTACCCATTCCATGGGTCTCAACTCTCCAGGTTTAAGGGATTCTTCCTTCAGCTAAAACATGCATGTGGAACCCAGAGTATGATCCACCGTGTGATCGGGAAACGTGTTCAAATGTGTCTCAATTTTCGTTTCCTGGTACTCGGGTGCAACATTCCAGACGCTTTACTAACACTCTCCCCACTTGGAGAGTCAGTGCCTTTAACCTCCTGTTTGGCCCAGTTTGCAATTTCTGTGGAAAATGAACAGGAATAGGGAGAACCAATGAGAGACTAGGTGGAGGTGTCCAGACGGGAAAATTTTACTCTCATTTCCAACCAGGAAGAGGAATTAACCAAAGGCTCAGCGTGCCATGCCGGAACCACACTAGGACCAGAAGCAATCCTGCGGTGTTGCGGCCAGCTCACAAGAAAGCGAGTTGAAGAAAGGAGCTCAGGGGCACTGTAATTCACAAACCTGCAGAGTTATAAATGACAGCTATCTTCCAAAAATATATTGAAGTAAGGCTGCCAAGAGGAGTTGAAAGGGGGGCAGAATTGCAGGAAACCGATTTCAGGAGGTAGACTGGAATTGCATGTAAAGCATAGGAAAAGAGGCAGAACGTCCACAATGATGCACTTGGCCAAAAAGGGCGTATGCGTTTTTTCCTGAATATATTCAGGAAAAAACGCATACGCCCTTTTTGGCCAACCAAGCAAGCTTGCAAAGGAAATCTGCACTACAATGAAGTCTCACTGCTCCCCGGTCAAAAGGGCCATCTGAAAAAAGTGTAAAATCCAGAAAGGCAGGACAGGCCATGGAGAACTGGGAGCCTAGTTATGCTGATGGGCGGGATGTAAATTGCCAGCAGCCACTCTGGAGAAGTGTATGGTGTTTCCTGAAACATCCAAAAAACAAAGCAACAGAGCCTAGGGCACTTCCACTTATGGTCCTATAGCTTAGGGAAATTAAAATCAAAAAGACACAGCCACCCCAAAGTTTGGGACGGCTCTGTTTACAAGAACCTCGTTTACCGAACAAGTTCAATATCACAGAAAGCGAAAAATGGATAAAGAAGTTGTGGTACTTACGTACAATGCAATATCACTCAGCAATGAAATCTATGTCATCAGGCCCGTAGCAGCATAATGAGTGGATTCAGGTACGATGATTCTAAGTGAAATTAGTCACACAGAAAAAGAAACATCATAAGATATCACTAATACACGGAATGTAAACTTGGCTACACAAGAACTGAATTACAAAACAGAACAGGGTGTCAAATGTAGAAAACCAACTTATGCTTGCTTAAGGGGACGGGTGAGTTGGGGTGCTGCATAAAACCAGAGCTTGAAATGAGCACAGATACTGTTCCATAAGCCAAATATGTAATAGACAAGAGCTACTCCTTGCTCAACGAAGTGGACTCAACACTCCATATTAAACGCCTAAGAATATACCTGACTAGTAAGAATCTTAAAACCTATGGATTTATATGTCTCCGAAAGAGAATCAAGCGTGTGTACAGCGGCATAAACGCAGCAGTGATAGGATTGCTGAGGTTCGGTGAGCAAATGCAGACCCTTTGAAGTCATATTGCGTGGTACCCATTCCATGGGTCTCAACTCTCCAGGTTTAAGGGATTCTTCCTTCAGCTAAAACATGCATGTGGAACCCAGAGTATGATTTACCGTGTGATCGGGAAATGTGTTCAAATGTTTCTCAGTTTTCGTTCCCTGGTACTCGGGTGCAACATTCCAGACGCTTTACTAACACTCTCCCCACTTGGAGAGTCAGTGCCTTTAACCTCCTGTTTGGCCCAGTTTGCAATTTCTGTGGAAAATGAACAGGAATAGGGAGAACCAATGAGAGACTAGGTGGAGGTATCCGGACGGGCAAATTTAACTCTCATTTCCCACCAGGAAGAGGAATTAACCAAAGGCTCAGCATGCCGTGCCGGAATCAAACTAGGGCCTGAAGGAATCCTGCGGTGTTGCGGCCAGCTCACAAGAAAGCGAGTTGAAGAAAGGAGCTCAGGGGCACTGTAATTCACAAACCGGCAGAGTTATAAATGACAGCTATCTTCCAAAAATATATTGAAGTAAGGCTGCCAAGAGGAGTTGAAAGCGGGGCAGAATTGCAGGAAACCGATTTCTGGAGGTACACTGGAATTGCATGTAAAGCATAGGAAAAGAGGCAGAACGTCCACAATGATGCACTTGGCCAAAAAGGGCGTATGCGTTTTATCCTGAATATATTCAGGAAAAAACGCATACGCCCTTTTTGGCCAACCAAGCAAGCTTGCAAAGGAAATCTGCACTACAATGAAGTCTCACTGCCCCCCGGTCAAAAGGGCCATCTGAAAAAAGTGTAAAATCCAGAAAGGCAGGACAGGCCATGGAGAACTGGGAGCCTTGTTATGCTGATGGGCGGGATGTAAATTGCCAGCAGCCACTCTGGAGAAGTGTATGGTGTTTCCTGAAACATCCAAAAAACAAAGCAACAGAGCCTAGGGCACTTCCACTTATGGTCCTATAGCTTAGGGAAATTAAAATCAAAAAGACACAGCCACCCCAAAGTTTGGGACGGCTCTGTTTACAAGAACCTCGTTTACCGAACAAGTTCAATATCACAGAAAGCGAAAAATGGATAAAGAAGTTGTGGTACTTACGTACAATGCAATATCACTCAGCAATGAAATCTATGTCATCAGGCCCGTAGCAGCATAATGAGTGGATTCAGGTACGATGATTCTAAGTGAAATTAGTCACACAGAAAAAGAAACATCATAAGATATCACTAATACACGGAATGTAAACTTGGCTACACAAGAACTGAATTACAAAACAGAACAGGGTGTCAAATGTAGAAAACCAACTTATGCTTGCTTAAGGGGACGGGTGAGTTGGGGTGCTGCATAAAACCAGAGATTGAAATTAGCACAGATACCGTTCCATAAGCCAAATATGTAATAGACAAGAGCTACTCCTTGCTCAACGAAGTGGACTCAACACCCCATATTAAACGCCTAAGAATATACCTGACTAGTAAGAATCTACCTGACTAGTAAGAATCTTAAAACCTATGGATTTATATGTCTCCGAAAGAGAATCAAGCGTGTGTACAGCGGCATAAACACAGCAGTGATAGGATTGCTGAGGTTCGGTGAGCAAATGCAGACCCTTTGAAGTCATATTGCATGGTACCCATTCCATGGGTCTCAACTCTCCAGGTTTAAGGGATTCTTCCTTCAGCTAAAACATGCATGTGGAACCCAGAGTATGATCCACCGTGTGATCGGGAAACGTGTTCAAATGTGTCTCAATTTTCGTTTCCTGGTACTCGGGTGCAACATTCCAGACGCTTTACTAACACTCTCCCCACTTGGAGAGTCAGTGCCTTTAACCTCCTGTTTGGCCCAGTTTGCAATTTCTGTGGAAAATGAACAGGAATAGGGAGAACCAATGAGAGACTAGGTGGAGGTGTCCAGACGGGCAAATTTTACTCTCATTTCCAACCAGGAAGAGGAATTAACCAAAGGCTCAGCGTGCCATGCTGGAACCACACTAGGACCAGAAGCAATCCTGCGGTGTTGCGGCCAGCTCACAAGAAAGCGAGTTGAAGAAAGGAGCTCAGGGGCACTGTAATTCACAAACCTGCAGAGTTATAAATGACAGCTATCTTCCAAAAATATATTGAAGTAAGGCTGCCAAGAGGAGTTGAAAGGGGGGCAGAATTGCAGGAAACCGATTTCAGGAGGTAGACTGGAATTGCATGTAAAGCATAGGAAAAGAGGCAGAACGTCCACAATGATGCACTTGGCCAAAAAGGGCGTATGCGTTTTTTCCTGAATATATTCAGGAAAAAACGCATACGCCCTTTTTGGCCAACCAAGCAAGCTTGCAAAGGAAATCTGCACTACAATGAAGTCTCACTGCTCCCCGGTCAAAAGGGCCATCTGAAAAAAGTGTAAAATCCAGAAAGGCAGGACAGGCCATGGAGAACTGGGAGCCTAGTTATGCTGATGGGCGGGATGTAAATTGCCAGCAGCCACTCTGGAGAAGTGTATGGTGTTTCCTGAAACATCCAAAAAACAAAGCAACAGAGCCTAGGGCACTTCCACTTATGGTCCTATAGCTTAGGGAAATTAAAATCAAAAAGACACAGCCACCCCAAAGTTTGGGACGGCTCTGTTTACAAGAACCTCGTTTACGGTACAAGTTCAATATCACAGAAAGCGAAAAATGGATAAAGAAATTGTGGTACTTACGTACAATGCAATATCACTCAGCAATGAAATCTATGTCAACAGGCCCGTAGCAGCATAATGAGTGGATTCAGGTACGATGATTCTAAGTGAAATTAGTCACACAGAAAAAGAAACATCATAAGATATCACTAATACACGGAATGTAAACTTGGCTACACAAGAACTGAATTACAAAACAGAAGAGGGTCTCAAATGTAGAAAACCAACTTATGCTTGCTTAAGGGGACGGGTGAGTTGGGGTGCTGCATAAAACCAGAGATTGAAATTAGCACAGATACCGTTCCATAAGCCAAATATGTAATAGACAAGAGCTACTCCTTGCTCAACGAAGTGGACTCAACACTCCATATTAAACGCCTAAGAATATACCTGACTAGTAAGAATCTTAAAACCTATGGATTTATATGTTTCCGAAAGAGAATCAAGCGTGTGTACAGCGGCATAAACGCAGCAGTGATAGGATTGCTGAGGTTCGGTGAGCAAATGCAGACCCTTTGAAGTCATATTGCATGGTACCCATTCCATGGGTCTCAACTCTCCAGGTTTAATGGATTCTTCCTTCAGCTAAAACATGCATGTGGAACCCAGAGTATGATCAACCGTGTGATCGGGAAACGTGTTCAAATGTGTCTCAGTTTTCGTCCCCTGGTACTCGGGTGCAACATTCCAGACGCTTTACTAACACTCTCCCCACTTGGAGAGTCAGTGCCTTTAACCTCCTGTTTGGCCCAATTTGCAATTTCTGTGGAAAATGAACAGGAATAGGGAGAACCAATGAGAGACTAGGTGGAGGTGTCCGGACGGGCAAATTTAACTCTCATTTCCCACCAGGAAGAGGAATTACCCAAAGGCTCAGCATGCCGTGCCGGAACCAAACTAGGGCCTGAAGCAATTCTGTGGTGTTGCGGCCAGCTCACAAGAAAGCGAGTTGAAGAAAGGAGCTCAGGGGCACTGTAATTCACAAACCTGCAGAGTTATAAATGACAGCTATCTTCCAAAAATATATTGAAGTAAGGCTGCCAAGAGGAGTTGAAAGCGGGGCAGAATTGCAGGAAACCGATTTCAGGAGGTAGACTGGAATTGCATGTAAAGCATAGGAAAAGAGGCAGAACGTCCACAATGATGCACTTGGCCAAAAAGGGCGTATTCGTTTTTTCCTGAATATATTCAGGAAAAAACGCATACGCCCTTTTTGGCCAACCAAGCAAGCTTGCAAAGGAAATCTGCACTACAATGAAGTCTCACTGCCCCCCGGTCAAAAGGGCCATCTGAAAAAAGTGTAAAATCCAGAAAGGCAGGACAGGCCATGGAGAACTGGGAGCCTTGTTATGCTGATGGGCGGGATGTAAATTGCCAGCAGCCACTCTGGAGAAGTGTATGGTGTTTCCTGAAACATCCAAAAAACAAAGCAACAGAGCCTAGGGCACTTCCACTTATGGTCCTATAGCTTAGGGAAATTAAAATCAAAAAGACACAGCCACCCCAAAGTTTGGGACGGCTCTGTTTACAAGAACCTCGTTTACCGAACAAGTTCAATATCACAGAAAGCGAAAAATGGATAAAGAAGTTGTGGTACTTACGTACAATGCAATATCACTCAGCAATGAAATCTATGTCATCAGGCCCGTAACAGCATAATGAGTGGATTCAGGTACGATGATTCTAAGTGAAATTAGTCACACAGAAAAAGAAACATCATAAGATATCACTAATACACGGAATGTAAACTTGGCTACACAAGAACTGAATTACAAAACAGAACAGGGTGTCAAATGTAGAAAACCAACTTATGCTTGCTTAAGGGGACGGGTGAGTTGGGGTGCTGCATAAAACCAGAGATTGAAATGAGCACAGATACTGTTCCATAAGCCAAATATGTAATAGACAAGAGCTACTCCTTGCTCAACGAAGTGGACTCAACACTCCATATTAAACGCCTAAGAATATACCTGACTAGTAAGAATCTTAAAACCTATGGATTTATATGTCTCCGAAAGAGAATCAAGCGTGTGTACAGCGGCATAAATGCAGCAGTGATAGGATTGCTGAGGTTCGGTGAGCAAATGCAGACCCTTTGAAGTCATATTGCGTGGTACCCATTCCATGGGTCTCAACTCTCCAGGTTTAAGGGATTCTTCCTTCAGCTAAAACATGCATGTGGAACCCAGAGTATGATTTACCGTGTGATCGGGAAATGTGTTCAAATGTTTCTCAGTTTTCGTTCCCTGGTACTCGGGTGCAACATTCCAGACGCTTTACTAACACTCTCCCCACTTGGAGAGTCAGTGCCTTTAACCTCCTGTTTGGCCCAGTTTGCAATTTCTGTGGAAAATGAACAGGAATAGGGAGAACCAATGAGAGACTAGGTGGAGGTATCCGGACGGGCAAATTTAACTCTCATTTCCCACCAGGAAGAGGAATTAACCAAAGGCTCAGCATGCCGTGCCGGAATCAAACTAGGGCCTGAAGGAATCCTGCGGTGTTGCGGCCAGCTCACAAGAAAGCGAGTTGAAGAAAGGAGCTCAGGGGCACTGTAATTCACAAACCTGCAGAGTTATAAATGACAGCTATCTTCCAAAAATATATTGAAGTAAGGCTGCCAAGAGGAGTTGAAAGCGGGGCAGAATTGCAGGAAACCGATTTCTGGAGGTACACTGGAATTGCATGTAAAGCATAGGAAAAGAGGCAGAACGTCCACAATGATGCACTTGGCCAAAAAGGGCGTATGCGTTTTATCCTGAATATATTCAGGAAAAAACGCATACGCCCTTTTTGGCCAACCAAGCAAGCTTGCAAAGGAAATCTGCACTACAATGAAGTCTCACTGCCCCCCGGTCAAAAGGGCCATCTGAAAAAAGTGTAAAATCCAGAAAGGCAGGACAGGCCATGGAGAACTGGGAGCCTTGTTATGCTGATGGGCGGGATGTAAATTGCCAGCAGCCACTCTGGAGAAGTGTATGGTGTTTCCTGAAACATCCAAAAAACAAAGCAACAGAGCCTAGGGCACTTCCACTTATGGTCCTATAGCTTAGGGAAATTAAAATCAAAAAGACACAGCCACCCCAAAGTTTGGGACGGCTCTGTTTACAAGAACCTCGTTTACCGAACAAGTTCAATATCACAGAAAGCGAAAAATGGATAAAGAAGTTGTGGTACTTACGTACAATGCAATATCACTCAGCAATGAAATCTATGTCATCAGGCCCGTAGCAGCATAATGAGTGGATTCAGGTACGATGATTCTAAGTGAAATTAGTCACACAGAAAAAGAAACATCATAAGATATCACTAATACACGGAATGTAAACTTGGCTACACAAGAACTGAATTACAAAACAGAACAGGGTGTCAAATGTAGAAAACCAACTTATGCTTGCTTAAGGGGACGGGTGAGTTGGGGTGCTGCATAAAACCAGAGATTGAAATGAGCACAGATACCGTTCCATAAGCCAAATATGTAATAGACAAGAGCTACTCCTTGCTCAACGAAGTGGACTCAACACCCCATATTAAACGCCTAAGAATATACCTGACTAGTAAGAATCTACCTGACTAGTAAGAATCTTAAAACCTATGGATTTATATGTCTCCGAAAGAGAATCAAGCGTGTGTACAGCGGCATAAACGCAGCAGTGATAGGATTGCTGAGGTTCGGTGAGCAAATGCAGACCCTTTGAAGTCATATTGCATGGTACCCATTCCATGGGTCTCAACTCTCCAGGTTTAAGGGATTCTTCCTTCAGCTAAAACATGCATGTGGAACCCAGAGTATGATCCACCGTGTGATCGGGAAACGTGTTCAAATGTGTCTCAGTTTTCGTTCCCTGGTACTCGGGTGCAACATTCCAGACGCTTTACTAACACTCTCCCCACTTGGAGAGTCAGTGCCTTTAACCTCCTGTTTGGCCCAGTTTGCAATTTCTGTGGAAAATGAACAGGAATAGGGAGAACCAATGAGAGACTAGGTGGAGGTATCCGGACGGGCAAATTTAACTCTCATTTCCCACCAGGAAGAGGAATTACCCAAAGGCTCAGCATGCCGTGCCGGAATCAAACTAGGGCCTGAAGCAATCCTGCGGTGTTGCGGCCAGCTCACAAGAAAGCGAGTTGAAGAAAGGAGCTCAGGGGCACTGTAATTCACAAACCGGCAGAGTTATAAATGACAGCTATCTTCCAAAAATATATTGAAGTAAGGCTGCCAAGAGGAGTTGAAAGCGGGGCAGAATTGCAGGAAACCGATTTCTGGAGGTACACTGGAATTGCATGTAAAGCATAGGAAAAGAGGCAGAACGTCCACAATGATGCACTTGGCCAAAAAGGGCGTATGCGTTTTTTCCTGAATATATTCAGGAAAAAACGCATATGCCCTTTTTGGCCAACCAAGCAAGCTTGCAAAGGAAATCTGCACTACAATGAAGTCTCACTGCCCCCCCGGTCAAAAGGGCCATCTGAAAAAAGTGTAAAATCCAGAAAGGCAGGACAGGCCATGGAGAACTGGGAGCCTTGTTATGCTGATGGGCGGGATGTAAATTGCCAGCAGCCACTCTGGAGAAGTGTATGGTGTTTCCTGAAACATCCAAAAAACAAAGCATCAGAGCCTAGGGCACTTCCACTTATGGTCCTATAGCTTAGGGAAATTAAAATCAAAAAGACACAGCCACCCCAAAGTTTGGGACGGCTCTGTTTACAAGAACCTCGTTTACCGAACAAGTTCAATATCACAGAAAGCGAAAAATGGATAAAGAAGTTGTGGTACTTACGTACAATGCAATATCACTCAGCAATGAAATCTATGTCATCAGGCCCGTAGCAGCATAATGAGTGGATTCAGGTATGATGATTCTAAGTGAAATTTGTCACACAGAAAAAGAAACATCATAAGATATCACTAATACATGGAATGTAAACTTGGCTACACAAGAACTGAATTACAAAACAGAACAGGGTGTCAAATGTAGAAAACCAACTTATGCTTGCTTAAGGGGACGGGTGAGTTGGGGTGCTGCATAAAACCAGAGATTGAAATGAGCACAGATACCGTTCCATAAGCCAAATATGTAATAGACAAGAGCTACTCCTTGCTCAACGAAGTGGACTCAACACCCCATATTAAACGCCTAAGAATATACCTGACTAGTAAGAATCTACCTGACTAGTAAGAATCTTAAAACCTATGGATTTATATGTCTCCGAAAGAGAATTAAGCGTGTGTACAGCGGCATAAACGCAGCAGTGATAGGATTGCTGAGGTTCGGTGAGCAAATGCAGACCCTTTGAAGTCATATTGCATGGTACCCATTCCATGGGTCTCAACTCTCCAGGTTTAATGGATTCTTCCTTCAGCTAAAACATGCATGTGGAACCCAGAGTATGATCAACCGTGTTATCGGGAATCGTGTTCAAATGTGTCTCAGTTTTTGTCCCCTGGTACTCGGGTGCAACATTCCAGACGCTTTACTAACACTCTCCCCACTTGGAGAGTCAGTGCCTTTAACCTCCTGTTTGGCCCAGTTTGCAATTTCTGTGGAAAATGAACAGGAATAGGGAGAACCAATGAGAGACTAGGTGGAGGTGTCCGGACGGGCAAATTTAACTCTCATTTCCCACCAGGAAGAGGAATTAACCAAAGGCTCAGCATGCCGTGCCGGAACCAAACTAGGGCCTGAAGCAATCCTGCGGTGTTGCGGCCAGCTCACAAGAAAGCGAGCTGAAGAAAGGAGCTCAGGGGCACTGTAATTCACAAACCTGCAGAGTTATAAATGACAGCTATCTTCCAAAAATATATTGAAGTAAGGCTGCCAAGAGGAGTTGAAAGCGGGGCAGAATTGCAGGAAACCGATTTCAGGAGGTAGACTGGAATTGCATGTAAAGCATAGGAAAAGAGGCAGAACGTCCACAATGATACACTTAGCCAAAAAGGGCGTATGCGTTTTTTCCTGAATATATTCAGGGAAAGACGCATACGCCCTTTTTGGCCAACCAAGCAAGCTTGCAAAGGAAATCTGCACTACAATGAAGTCTCACTGTCCCCCGGTCAAAAGGGCCATCTGAAAAAAGTGTAAAATCCAGAAAGGCAGGACAGGCCATTGAGAACTGGGAGCCTTGTTATGCTGATGGGCGGGATGTAAATTGCCAGCAGCCACTCTGGAGAAGTGTATGGTGTTTCCTGAAACATCCAAAAAACAAAGCAACAGAGCCTAGGGCACTTGCACTTATGGTCCTATAGCTTAGGGAAATTAAAATCAAAAAGACACAGCCACCCCAAAGTTTGGGACGGCTCTGTTTACAAGAACCTCGTTTATGGTACAAGTTCAATATCACAGAGAGCGAAAAATGGATAAAGAAATTGTGGTACTTACGTACAATGCAATATCACTCAGCAATGAAATCTATGTCATCAGGCCCGTAGCAGCATAATGAGTGGATTCAGGTACGATGATTCTAAGTGAAATTAGTCACACAGAAAATGAAACATCATAAGATATCATTAATACATGGAATGTAAACTTGGCTACACAAGAACTGAATTACAAAACAGAACAGGGTGTCAAATGTAGAAAACCAACTTATGCTTGCTTAAGGGGACGGGTGAGTTGGGGTGCTGCATAAAACCAGAGATTGAAATGAGCACAGATACCGTTCCATAAGCCAAATATGTAATAGACAAGAGCTACTCCTTGCTCAACAAAGTGGACCCAACACTCCATATTAAACGCCTAAGAATCTACCTGACTAGTAAGAATCTTAAAACCTATGGATTTATATGTCTCCGAAAGAGAATCAAGCGTGTGTACAGCGGCATAAACGCAGCAGTGATAGGATTGCTGAGGTTCGGTGAGCAAATGCAGACCCTTTGAAGTCATATTGCATGGTACCCATTCCATGGGTCTCAACTCTCCAGGTTTAATGGATTCTTCCTTCAGCTAAAACATGCATGTGGAACCCAGAGTATGATCCACCGTGTGATCGGGAAACGTGTTCAAATGTGTCTCAGTTTTCGTCCCCTGGTACTCGGTTGCAACATTCCAGACGCTTTACTAACACTCTCCCCACTTGGAGAGTCAGTGCCTTTAACCTCCTGTTTGGCCCAGTTTGCAATTTCTGTGGAAAATGAACAGGAATTGGGAGAACCAATGAGAGACTAGGTGGAGGTGTCCGGACGGGCCAATTTAACTCTCATTTCCAACCAGGAAGAGGAATTAACCAAAGGCTCAGCATGCCGTGCCGGAACCAAACTAGGGCCTGAAGCAATCCTGCGGTGTTGCGGCCAGCTCACAAGAAAGCGAGTTGAAGAAAGGAGCTCAGGGGCACTGTAATTCACAAACCTGCAGAGTTATAAAGGACAGCTATCTTCCAAAAATATATTGAAGTAAGGCTGCCAAGAGGAGTTGAAAGCGAGGCAGAATTGCAGGAAACCGATTTCAGGAGGTAGACTGGAATTGCATGTAAAGCATAGGAAAAGAGGCAGAACGTCCACAATGATGCACTTGGCCAAAAAGGGCGTATGCGTTTTTTCCTGAATATATTCAGGAAAAAACGCATACGCCCTTTTTGGCCAACCAAGCAAGCTTGCAAAGGAAATCTGCACTACAATGAAGTCTCACTGCCCCCAGTCAAAAGGGCCATCTGAAAAAAGTGTAAAATCCAGAAAGGCAGGACAGGCCATGGAGAACTGGGAGCCTTGTTATGCTGAAGGGCGGGATGTAAATTGCCAGCAGCCACTCTGGAGAAGTGTATGGTGTTTCCTGAAACATCCAAAAAACAAAGCAACAGAGCCTAGGGCACTTCCACTTATGGTCCTATAGCTTAGGGAAATTAAAATCAAAAAGACACAGCCACCCCAAAGTTTGGGACGGCTCTGTTTACAAGAACCTCGTTTACGGTACAAGTTCAATATCACAGAAAGCGAAAAATGGATAAAGAAATTGTGGTACTTACGTACAATGCAATATCACTCAGCAATGAAATCTATGTCAACAGGCCCGTAGCAGCATAATGAGTGGATTCAGGTACGATGATTCTAAGTGAAATTAGTCACACAGAAAAAGAAACATCATAAGATATCACTAATACACGGAATGTAAACTTGGCTACACAAGAACTGAATTACAAAACAGAACAGGGTGTCAAATGTAGAAAACCAACTTATGCTTGCTTAAGGGGACGGGTGAGTTGGGGTGCTGCATAAAACCAGAGATTGAAATGAGCACAGATACCGTTCCATAAGCCAAATATGTAATAGACAAGAGCTACTCCTTGCTCAACGATGTGGACTCAACACTCCATATTAAACGCCTAAGAATATACCTGACTACTAAGAATCTTAAAACCTATGGATTTATATGTCTCCGAAAGAGAATCAAGCGTGTGTACAGCGGCATAAACGTAGCAGTGATAGGATTGGTGAGGTTCGGTGAGCAAATGCAGACCCTTTGAAGTCATATTGCATGGTACCCATTCCATGGGTCTCAACTCTCCATGTTTAAGGGATTCTTCCTTCAGCTAAAACATGCATGTGGAACCCAGAGTATGATCTACCGTGTGATCGGGAAACGTGTTCAAATGTTTCTCAGTTTTCGTCCCCTGGTACTCGGGTGCAATATTCCAGACGCTTTACTAACACTCTCCCCACTTGGAGAGTCAGTGCCTTTAACCTCCTGTTTGGCCCAGTTTGCAATTTCTGTGGAAAATGAACAGGAATAGGGAGAACCAATGAGAGACTAGGTGGAGGTGTCCAGACGGGCAAATTTAACTCTCATTTCCCACCAGGAAGAGGAATTAACCAAAGGCTCCGCGTACCATGCTGGAACTAAATTAGGGCCTGAGGAGATCCTGCGGTGTTGCGGCCAGCTCACAAGAAAGCGAGTTGAAGAAAGGAGCTCAGGGGCACTGTAATTCACAAACCTGCAGAGTTATAAATGACAGCTATCTTCCAAAAATATATTGAAGTAAGGCTGCCAAGAGGAGTTGAAAGCGGGGCAGAATTGCAGGAAACCGATTTCTGGAGGTACACTGGAATTGCATGTAAAGCATAGGAAAAGAGGCAGAACGTCCACAATGATGCACTTGGCCAAAAAGGGCGTATGCGTTTTTTCCTGAATATATTCAGGAAAAAACGCATATGTCCTTTTTGCCCAACCAAGCAAGCTTGCAAAGGAAATCTGCACTACAATGAAGTCTCACTGCCCCCTGGTCAAAAGGGCCATCTGAAAAAAGTGTAAAATCCAGAAAGGCAGGACAGGCCATGGAGAACTGGGAGCCTTGTTATGCTGATGGGCGGGATGTAAATTGCCAGCAGCCACTCTGGAGAAGTGTATGGTGTTTCCTGAAACATCCAAAAAACAAAGCAACAGAGCCTAGGGCACTTCCACTTATGGTCCTATAGCTTAGGGAAATTAAAATCAAAAAGACACAGCCACCCCAAAGTTTGGGACGGCTCTGTTTACAAGAACCTCGTTTACCGAACAAGTTCAATATCACAGAAAGCGAAAAATGGATAAAGGAGTTGTGGTACTTACGTACAATGCAATATCACTCAGCAATGAAATCTATGTCATCAGGCCCGTAGCAGCATAATGAGTGGATTCAGGTACGATGATTCTAAGTGAAATTAGTCACACAGAAAAAGAAACATCATAAGATATCACTAATACACGGAATGTAAACTTGGCTACACAAGAACTGAATTACAAAACAGAACAGGGTGTCAAATGTAGAAAACCAACTTATGCTTGCTTAAGGGGACGGGTGAGTTGGGGTGCTGCATAAAACCAGAGATTGAAATGAGCACAGATACCGTTCCATAAGCCAAATATGTAATAGACAAGAGCTACTCCTTGCTCAACGAAGTGGACTCAACACCCCATATTAAACGCCTAAGAATATACCTGACTAGTAAGAATCTACCTGACTAGTAAGAATCTTAAAACCTATGGATTTATATGTCTCCGAAAGAGAATCAAGCGTGTGTACAGTGGCATAAACGCAGCAGTGATAGGATTGCTGAGGTTCGGTGAGCAAATGCAGACCCTTTGAAGTCATATTGCATGGTACCCATTCCATGGGTCTCAACTCTCCCTGTTTAAGGGATTCTTCCTTCAGCTAAAACATGCATGTGGAACCCAGAGTATGATCCACCGTGTGATCGGAAAACGTGTTCAAATGTGTCTCAATTTTCGTTTCCTGGTACTCGGGTGCAACATTCCAGACGCTTTACTAACACTCTCCCCACTTGGAGAGTCAGTGCCTTTAACCTCCTGTTTGGCCCAGTTTGCAATTTCTGTGGAAAATGAACAGGAATAGGGAGAACCTATGAGAGACTAGGTGGAGGTGTCCGGACGGGCAAATTTAACTCTCATTTCCCACCAGGAAGAGGAATTAACCAAAGGCTCAGCATGTCGTGCCGGAACCAAACTAGGGCCTGAAGCAATCCTGCGGTGTTGCGGCCAGCTCACAAGAAAGCGAGTTGAAGAAAGGAGCTCAGGGGCACTGTAATTCACAAACCTGCAGAGTTATAAATGACAGCTATCTTCCAAAAATATATTGAAGTAAGGCTGCCAAGAGGAGTTGAAAGCGGGGCAGAATTGCAGGAAACCGATTTCAGGAGGTAGACTGGAATTGCATGTAAAGCATAGGAAAAGAGGCAGAACGTCCACAATGATACACTTGGCCAAAAAGGGCGTATGCGTTTTTTCCTGAATATATTCAGGGAAAAACGCATACGCCCTTTTTGGCCAACCAAGCAAGCTTGCAAAGGAAATCTGCACTACAATGAAGTCTCACTGTCCCCCGGTCAAAAGGGCCATCTGAAAAAAGTGTAAAATCCAGAAAGGCAGGACAGGCCATTGAGAACTGGGAGCCCTGTTATGCTGATGGGCGGGATGTAAATTGCCAGCAGCCACTCTGGAGAAGTGTATGGTGTTTCCTGAAACATCCAAAAAACAAAGCAACAGAGCCTAGGGCACTTCCACTTATGGTCCTATAGCTTAGGGAAATTAAAATCAAAAAGACACAGCCACCCCAAAGTTTGGGACGGCTCTGTTTACAAGAACCTCGTTTATGGTACAAGTTCAATATCACAGAGAGCGAAAAATGGATAAAGAAATTGTGGTACTTACGTACAATGCAATATCACTCAGCAATGAAATCTATGTCATCAGGCCCGTAGCAGCATAATGAGTGGATTCAGGTACGATGATTCTAAGTGAAATTAGTCACACAGAAAAAGAAACATCATAAGATATCATTAATACATGGAATGTAAACTTGGCTACACAAGAACTGAATTACAAAACAGAACAGGGTGTCAAATGTAGAAAACCAACTTATGCTTGCTTAAGGGGACGGGTGAGTTGGGGTGCTGCATAAAACCAGAGATTGAAATGAGCACAGATACCGTTCCATAAGCCAAATATGTAATAGACAAGAGCTACTCCTTGCTCAACGAAGTGGACTCAACACTCCATATTAAACGCCTAAGAATCTACCTGACTAGTAAGAATCTTAAAACCTATGGATTTATATGTCTCCGAAAGAGAATCAAGCGTGTGTACAGCGGCATAAACGCAGCAGTGATAGGATTGCTGAGGTTCGGTGAGCAAATGCAGACCCTTTGAAGTCATATTGCATGGTACCCATTCCATGGGTCTCAACTCTCCAGGTTTAATGGATTCTTCCTTCAGCTAAAACATGCATGTGGAACCCAGAGTATGATCCACCGTGTGATCGGGAAACGTGTTCAAATGTGTCTCAGTTTTCGTCCCCTGGTACTCGGTTGCAACATTCCAGACGCTTTACTAACACTCTCCCCACTTGGAGAGTCAGTGCCTTTAACCTCCTGTTTGGCCCAGTTTGCAATTTCTGTGGAAAATGAACAGGAATTGGGAGAACCAATGAGAGACTAGGTGGAGGTGTCCGGACGGGCAAATTTAACTCTCATTTCCCACCAGGAAGAGGAATTAACCAAAGGCTCAGCATGCCGTGCCGGAACCAAACTAGGGCCTGAAGCAATCCTGCGGTGTTGCGGCCAGCTCACAAGAAAGCGAGTTGAAGAAAGGAGCTCAGGGGCACTGTAATTCACAAACCTGCAGAGTTATAAATGACAGCTATCTTCCAAAAATATATTGAAGTAAGGCTGCCAAGAGGAGTTGAAAGCGGGGCAGAATTGCAGGAAACCGATTTCAGGAGGTAGACTGGAATTGCATGTAAAGCATAGGAAAAGAGGCAGAACGTCCACAATGATGCACTTGGCCAAAAAGGGCGTATGCGTTTTTTCCTGAATATATTCAGGAAAAAACGCATACGCCCTTTTTGGCCAACCAAGCAAGCTTGCAAAGGAAATCTGCACTACAATGAAGTCTCACTGCCCCCAGTCAAAAGGGCCATCTGAAAAAAGTGTAAAATCCAGAAAGGCAGGACAGGCCATGGAGAACTGGGAGCCTTGTTATGCTGATGGGCGGGATGTAAATTGCCAGCAGCCACTCTGGAGAAGTGTATGGTGTTTCCTGAAACATCCAAAAAACAAAGCAACAGAGCCTAGGGCACTTCCACTTATGGTCCTATAGCTTAGGGAAATTAAAATCAAAAAGACACAGCCACCCCAAAGTTTGGGACGGCTCTGTTTACAAGAACCTCGTTTACCGAACAAGTTCAATATCACAGAAAGCGAAAAATGAATAAAGAAGTTGTGGTACTTATGTACAATGCAATATCACTCAGCAATGAAATCTATGTCATCAGGCCAGTAGCAGCATAATGAGTGGATTCAGGTACGATGATTCTAAGTGAAATTAGTCACACAGAAAAAGAAACATCATAAGATATCACTAATACATGGAATGTAAACTTGGCTACACAAGAACTGAATTACAAAACAGAACAGGGTGTCAAATGTAGAAAACCAACTTATGCTTGCTTAAGGGGACGGGTGAGTTGGGGTGCTGCATAAAACCAGAGATTGAAATTACCACAGATACGGTTCCATAAGCCAAATATGTAATAGACAAGAGCTACTCCTTGCTCAACGAAGTGGATTCAACACCCCATATTAAACGCCTAAGAATATACCTGACTAGTAAGAATCTACCTGACTAGTAAGAATCTTAAAACCTATGGATTTATATGTCTCCGAAAGAGAATCAAGCGTGTGTACAGCGGCATAAACGCAGCAGTGATAGGATTGCTGAGGTTCGGTGAGTAAATGCAGACCCTTTGAAGTCATATTGCATGGTACCCATTCCATGGGTCTCAACTCTCCAGGTTTAATGGATTCTTCCTTCAGCTAAAACATGCATGTGGAACCCAGAGTATGATCCACCGTGTGATCGGGAATCGTGTTCAAATGTGTCTCAGTTTTCGTCCCCTGGTACTCGGGTGCAACATTCCAGACGCTTTACTAACACTCTCCCCACTTGGAGAGTCAGTGCCTTTAACCTCCTGTTTGGCCCAGTTTGCAATTTCTGTGGAAAATGAACAGGAATAGGGAGAACCAATGAGAGACTAGGTGGAGGTGTCCAGACGGGCAAATTTAACTCTCATTTCCCACCAGGAAGAGGAATTAACCAAAGGCTCAGCATGCCGTGCCGGAACCAAACTAGGGCCTGAAGCAATCCTGCGGTGTTGCGGCCAGCTCACAAGAAAGCGAGTTGAAGAAAGGAGCTCAGGGGCACTGTAATTCACAAACCTGCAGAGTTATAAATGACAGCTATCTTCCAAAAATATATTGAAGTAAGGCTGCCAAGAGGAGTTGAAAGCGGGGCAGAATTGTAGGAAACTGATTTCAGGAGGTAGACTGGAATTGCATGTAAAGCATAGGAAAAGAGGCAGAACGTCCACAATGATACACTTGGCCAAAAAGGGCGTATGCGTTTTTTCCTGAATATATTCAGGGAAAACGCATACGCCCTTTTTGGCCAACCAAGCAAGCTTGCAAAGGAAATCTGCACTACAATGAAGTCTCACTGTCCCCCGGTCAAAAGGGCCATCTGAAAAAAGTGTAAAATCCAGAAAGGCAGGACAGGCCATGGAGAACTGGGAGCCTTGTTATGCTGATGGGCGGGATGTAAATTGCCAGCAGCCACTCTGGAGAAGTGTATGGTGTTTCCTGAAACATCCAAAAAACAAAGCAACAGAGCCTAGGGCACTTCCACTTATGGTCCTATAGCTTAGGGAAATTAAAATCAAAAAGACACAGCCACCCCAAAGTTTGGGACGGCTCTGTTTACAAGAACCTCGTTTATGGTACAAGTTCAATATCACAGAGAGCGAAAAATGGATAAAGAAATTGTGGTACTTACGTACAATGCAATATCACTCAGCAATGAAATCTATGTCATCAGGCCCGTAGCAGCATAATGAGTGGATTCAGGTACGATGATTCTAAGTGAAATTAGTCACACAGAAAATGAAACATCATAAGATATCATTAATACATGGAATGTAAACTTGGCTACACAAGAACTGAATTACAAAACAGAACAGGGTGTCAAATGTAGAAAACCAACTTATGCTTGCTTAAGGGGACGGGTGAGTTGGGGTGCTGCATAAAACCAGAGATTGAAATGAGCACAGATACCGTTCCATAAGCCAAATATGTAATAGACAAGAGCTACTCCTTGCTCAACGAAGTGGACTCAACACCCCATATTAAACGCCTAAGAATCTACCTGACTAGTAAGAATCTTAAAACCTATGGATTTATATGTCTCCAAAAGAGAATCAAGCGTGTGTACAGCGGCATAAACGCAGCAGTGATAGGATTGCTGAGGTTCGGTGAGCAAATGCAGACCCTTTGAAGTCATATTGCATGGTACCCATTCCATGGGTCTCAACTCTCCAGGTTTAATGGATTCTTCCTTCAGCTAAAACATGCATGTGGAACCCAGAGTATGATCCACCGTGTGATCGGGAAACGTGTTCAAATGTGTCTCAGTTTTCGTCCCCTGGTACTCGGTTGCAACATTCCAGACGCTTTACTAACACTCTCCCCACTTGGAGAGTCAGTGCCTTTAAACTCCTGTTTGGCCCAGTTTGCAATTTCTGTGGAAAATGAACAGGAATTGGGAGAACCAATGAGAGACTAGGTGGAGGTGTCCGGACGGGCCAATTTAACTCTCATTTCCCACCAGGAAGAGGAATTAACCAAAGGCTCAGCATGCCGTGCCGGAACCAAACTAGGGCCTGAAGCAATCCTGCGGTGTTGCGGCCAGCTCACAAGAAAGCGAGTTGAAGAAAGGAGCTCAGGGGCACTGTAATTCACAAACCTGCAGAGTTATAAATGACAGCTATCTTCCAAAAATATATTGAAGTAAGGCTGCCAAGAGGAGTTGAAAGCGGGGCAGAATTGCAGGAAACCGATTTCAGGAGGTAGACTGGAATTGCATGTAAAGCATAGGAAAAGAGGCAGAACGTCCACAATGATGCACTTGGCCAAAAAGGGCGTATGCGTTTTTTCCTGAATATATTCAGGAAAAAACGCATATGTCCTTTTTGGCCAACCAAGCAAGCTTGCAAAGGAAATCTGCACTACAATGAAGTCTCACTGCCCCCAGTCAAAAGGGCCATCTGAAAAAAGTGTAAAATCCAGAAAGGCAGGACAGGCCATGGAGAACTGGGAGCCTTGTTATGCTGATGGGCGGGATGTAAATTGCCAGCAGCCACTCTGGAGAAGTGTATGGTGTTTCCTGAAACATCCAAAAAACAAAGCAACAGAGCCTAGGGCACTTCCACTTATGGTCCTATAGCTTAGGGAAATTAAAATCAAAAAGACACAGCCACCCCAAAGTTTGGGACGGCTCTGTTTACAAGAACCTCGTTTACCGAACAAGTTCAATATCACAGAAAGCGAAAAATGGATAAAGAAGTTGTGGTACTTATGTACAATGCAATATCACTCAGCAATGAAATCTATGTCATCAGGCCCGTAGCAGCATAATGAGTGGATTCAGGTACGATGATTCTAAGTGAAATTAGTCACACAGAAAAAGAAACATCATAAGATATCACTAATACACGGAATGTAAACTTGGCTACACAAGAACTGAATTACAAAACAGAACAGGGTGTCAAATGTAGAAAACCAACTTATGCTTGCTTAAGGGGACGGGTGAGTTGGGGTGCTGCATAAAACCAGAGATTGAAATGAGCACAGATACCGTTCCATAAGCCAAATATGTAATAGACAAGAGCTACTCCTTGCTCAACGAAGTGGACTCAACACCCCATATTAAACGCCTAAGAATCTACCTGACTAGTAAGAATCTTAAAACCTATGGATTTATATGTCTCCGAAAGAGAATCAAGCGTGTGTACAGCGGCATAAACGCAGCAGTGATAGGATTGCTGAGGTTCGGTGAGCAAATGCAGACCCTTTGAAGTCATATTGCATGGTACCCATTCCATGGGTCTCAACTCTCCAGGTTTAATGGATTCTTCCTTCAGCTAAAACATGCATGTGGAACCCAGAGTATGATCCACCGTGTGATCGGGAAACGTGTTCAAATGTGTCTCAGTTTTCGTCCCCTGGTACTCGGTTGCAACATTCCAGACGCTTTACTAACACTCTCCCCACTTGGAGAGTCAGTGCCTTTAAACTCCTGTTTGGCCCAGTTTGCAATTTCTGTGGAAAATGAACAGGAATTGGGAGAACCAATGAGAGACTAGGTGGAGGTGTCCGGACGGGCCAATTTAACTCTCATTTCCCACCAGGAAGAGGAATTAACCAAAGGCTCAGCATGCCGTGCCGGAACCAAACTAGGGCCTGAAGCAATCCTGCGGTGTTGCGGCCAGCTCACAAGAAAGCGAGTTGAAGAAAGGAGCTCAGGGGCACTGTAATTCACAAACCTGCAGAGTTATAAATGACAGCGATCTTCCAAAAATATATTGAAGTAAGGCTGCCAAGAGGAGTTGAAAGCGGGGCAGAATTGCAGGAAACCGATTTCAGGAGGTAGACTGGAATTGCATGTAAAGCATAGGAAAAGAGGCAGAACGTCCACAATGATGCACTTGGCCAAAAAGGGCGTATGCGTTTTTTCCTGAATATATTCAGGGAAAAACGCATACGCCCTTTTTGGCCAACCAAGCAAGCTTGCAAAGGAAATCTGCACTACAATGAAGTCTCACTGCCCCCAGTCAAAAGGGCCATCTGAAAAAAGTGTAAAATCCAGAAAGGCAGGACAGGCCATGGAGAACTGGGAGCCTTGTTATGCTGATGGGCGGGATGTAAATTGCCAGCAGCCACTCTGGAGAAGTGTATGGTGTTTCCTGAAACATCCAAAAAACAAAGCAACAGAGCCTAGGGCACTTGCACTTATGGTCCTATAGCTTAGGGAAATTAAAATCAAAAAGACACAGCCACCCCAAAGTTTGGGACGGCTCTGTTTACAAGAACCTCGTTTATGGTACAAGTTCAATATCACAGAGAGCGAAAAATGGATAAAGAAATTGTGGTACTTACGTACAATGCAATATCACTCAGCAATGAAATCTATGTCATCAGGCCCGTAGCAGCATAATGAGTGGATTCAGGTACGATGATTCTAAGTGAAATTAGTCACACAGAAAATGAAACATCATAAGATATCATTAATACATGGAATGTAAACTTGGCTACACAAGAACTGAATTACAAAACAGAACAGGGTGTCAAATGTAGAAAACCAACTTATGCTTGCTTAAGGGGACGGGTGAGTTGGGGTGCTGCATAAAACCAGAGATTGAAATGAGCACAGATACCGTTCCATAAGCCAAATATGTAATAGACAAGAGCTACTCCTTGCTCAACGAAGTGGACTCAACACTCCATATTAAACGCCTAAGAATCTACCTGACTAGTAAGAATCTTAAAACCTATGGATTTATATGTCTCCAAAAGAGAATCAAGCGTGTGTACAGCGGCATAAACGCAGCAGTGATAGGATTGCTGAGGTTCGGTGAGCAAATGCAGACCCTTTGAAGTCATATTGCATGGTACCCATTCCATGGGTCTCAACTCTCCAGGTTTAATGGATTCTTCCTTCAGCTAAAACATGCATGTGGAACCCAGAGTATGATCCACCGTGTGATCGGGAAACGTGTTCAAATGTGTCTCAGTTTTCGTCCCCTGGTACTCGGTTGCAACATTCCAGACGCTTTACTAACACTCTCCCCACTTGGAGAGTCAGTGCCTTTAAACTCCTGTTTGGCCCAGTTTGCAATTTCTGTGGAAAATGAACAGGAATTGGGAGAACCAATGAGAGACTAGGTGGAGGTGTCCGGACGGGCCAATTTAACTCTCATTTCCCACCAGGAAGAGGAATTAACCAAAGGCTCAGCATGCCGTGCCGGAACCAAACTAGGGCCTGAAGCAATCCTGCGGTGTTGCGGCCAGCTCACAAGAAAGCGAGTTGAAGAAAGGAGCTCAGGGGCACTGTAATTCACAAACCTGCAGAGTTATAAATGACAGCTATCTTCCAAAAATATATTGAAGTAAGGCTACCAAGAGGAGTTGAAAGCGGGGCAGAATTGCAGGAAACCGATTTCAGGAGGTAGACTGGAATTGCATGTAAAGCATAGGAAAAGAGGCAGAACGTCCACAATGATGCACTTGGCCAAAAAGGGCGTATGCGTTTTTTCCTGAATATATTCAGGGAAAAACGCATACGCCCTTTTTGGCCAACCAAGCAAGCTTGCAAAGGAAATCTGCACTACAATGAAGTCTCACTGCCCCCAGTCAAAAGGGCCATCTGAAAAAAGTGTAAAATCCAGAAAGGCAGGACAGGCCATGGAGAACTGGGAGCCTTGTTATGCTGATGGGCGGGATGTAAATTGCCAGCAGCCACTCTGGAGAAGTGTATGGTGTTTCCTGAAACATCCAAAAAACAAAGCAACAGAGCCTAGGGCACTTCCACTTATGGTCCTATAGCTTAGGGAAATTAAAATCAAAAAGACACAGCCACCCCAAAGTTTGGGACGGCTCTGTTTACAAGAACCTCGTTTACCGAACAAGTTCAATATCACAGAAAGCGAAAAATGGATAAAGAAGTTGTGGTACTTATGTACAATGCAATATCACTCAGCAATGAAATCTATGTCATCAGGCCCGTAGCAGCATAATGAGTGGATTCAGGTACGATGATTCTAAGTGAAATTAGTCACACAGAAAAAGAAACATCATAAGATATCACTAATACACGGAATGTAAACTTGGCTACACAAGAACTGAATTACAAAACAGAACAGGGTGTCAAATGTAGAAAACCAACTTATGCTTGCTTAAGGGGACGGGTGAGTTGGGGTGCTGCATAAAACCAGAGATTGAAATGAGCACAGATACCGTTCCATAAGCCAAATATGTAATAGACAAGAGCTACTCCTTGCTCAACGAAGTGGACTCAACACCCCATATTAAACGCCTAAGAATCTACCTGACTAGTAAGAATCTTAAAACCTATGGATTTATATGTCTCCGAAAGAGAATCAAGCGTGTGTACAGCGGCATAAACGCAGCAGTGATAGGATTGCTGAGGTTCGGTGAGCAAATGCAGACCCTTTGAAGTCATATTGCATGGTACCCATTCCATGGGTCTCAACTCTCCAGGTTTAATGGATTCTTCCTTCAGCTAAAACATGCATGTGGAACCCAGAGTATGATCCACCGTGTGATCGGGAAACGTGTTCAAATGTGTCTCAGTTTTCGTCCCCTGGTACTCGGTTGCAACATTCCAGACGCTTTACTAACACTCTCCCCACTTGGAGAGTCAGTGCCTTTAAACTCCTGTTTGGCCCAGTTTGCAATTTCTGTGGAAAATGAACAGGAATTGGGAGAACCAATGAGAGACTAGGTGGAGGTGTCCGGACGGGCCAATTTAACTCTCA
The DNA here is from genome assembly GCF_964270905.1 of Leucopleurus acutus. NCBI lineage: Eukaryota > Metazoa > Chordata > Mammalia > Artiodactyla > Delphinidae > Leucopleurus > Leucopleurus acutus. The sequence continues at coordinate 195,328 of NW_028138952.1, forward strand.
TTTCCCACCAGGAAGAGGAATTAACCAAAGGCTCAGCATGCCGTGCCGGAACCAAACTAGGGCCTGAAGCAATCCTGCGGTGTTGCGGCCAGCTCACAAGAAAGCGAGTTGAAGAAAGGAGCTCAGGGGCACTGTAATTCACAAACCTGCAGAGTTATAAATGACAGCTATCTTCCAAAAATATATTGAAGTAAGGCTGCCAAGAGGAGTTGAAAGCGGGGCAGAATTGCAGGAAACCGATTTCAGGAGGTAGACTGGAATTGCATGTAAAGCATAGGAAAAGAGGCAGAACGTCCACAATGATGCACTTGGCCAAAAAGGGCGTATGCGTTTTTTCCTGAATATATTCAGGAAAAAACGCATACGCCCTTTTTGGCCAACCAAGCAAGCTTGCAAAGGAAATCTGCACTACAATGAAGTCTCACTGCCCCCAGTCAAAAGGGCCATCTGAAAAAAGTGTAAAATCCAGAAAGGCAGGACAGGCCATGGAGAACTGGGAGCCTTGTTATGCTGATGGGCGGGATGTAAATTGCCAGCAGCCACTCTGGAGAAGTGTATGGTGTTTCCTGAAACATCCAAAAAACAAAGCAACAGAGCCTAGGGCACTTCCACTTATGGTCCTATAGCTTAGGGAAATTAAAATCAAAAAGACACAGCCACCCCAAAGTTTGGGACGGCTCTGTTTACAAGAACCTCGTTTACCGAACAAGTTCAATATCACAGAGAGCGAAAAATGGATAAAGAAGTTGTGGTACTTATGTACAATGCAATATCACTCAGCAATGAAATCTATGTCATCAGGCCCGTAGCAGCATAATGAGTGGATTCAGGTACGATGATTCTAAGTGAAATTAGTCACACAGAAAAAGAAACATCATAAGATATCACTAATACACGGAATGTAAACTTGGCTACACAAGAACTGAATTACAAAACAGAACAGGGTGTCAAATGTAGAAAACCAACTTATGCTTGCTTAAGGGGACGGGTGAGTTGGGGTGCTGCATAAAACCAGAGATTGAAATGAGCACAGATACCGTTCCATAAGCCAAATATGTAATAGACAAGAGCTACTCCTTGCTCAACGAAGTGGACTCAACACCCCATATTAAACGCCTAAGAATATACCTGACTAGTAAGAATCTACCTGAGTAGTAAGAATCTTAAAACCTATGGATTTATATGTCTCCGAAAGAGAATCAAGCGTATGTACAGCGGCATAAACGCAGCAGTGATAGGATTGGTGAGGTTCGGTGAGCAAATGCAGACCCTTTGAAGTCATATTGCATGGTACCCATTCCATGGGTCTCAACTCTCCCTGTTTAAGGGATTCTTCCTTCAGCTAAAACATGCATGTGGAACCCAGAGTATGATCCACCGTGTGATCGGAAAACGTGTTCAAATGTGTCTCAGTTTCCGTCCCCTGGTACTCGGGTGCAACATTCCAGACGCTTTACTAACACTCTCCCCACTTGGAGAGTCAGTGCCTTTAACCTCCTGTTTGGCCCAGTTTGCAATTTCTGTGGAAAATGAACAGGAATAGGGAGAACCAATGAGAGACTAGGTGGAGGTGTCCAGACGGGCAAATTTAACTCTCATTTCCCACCAGGAAGAGGAATTAACCAAAGGCTCCGCGTGCCATGCTGGAACTAAATTAGGGCCTGAGGAGATCCTGCGGTGTTGCGGCCAGCTCACAAGAAAGCGAGTTGAAGAAAGGAGCTCAGGGGCACTGTAATTCAGAAACCTGCGGAGTTATAAATGACAGCTATCATCCAAAATTATGCTGAAGTAAGGCTGCGAAGAGGACTTGAATGCAGGGCAGAATTGCTGGAAATTGATTTCAAAACGTACACGGGAGTATCTCTTAAAGCATAGGAAAAGAGACAGAACTTGGAAAATAATGCACTTGGCAAAAAAGGGCATATGTGTTTTATCCAGAGCTCTCATAACTGAGGGGAGGAGATTCCCAGCAGGCTCCAACTGCCACCTGAGGGCTCACATTGCCAAGGCAACGTTAGCATGCCAGGCAGGAGTTACCTCACAGCAGAGGTCCCACCTCACAGAAGGGTGAGAAACCCAGCCAACATCAGACTCTCACCAGAGGGCCCACATCACCAAGGGGATGGGAACCAGGCAGGAGTGTCTTCACATCAGTGGGGCCACATCATCGAAAGCTGAGGTACTCAGCACATGTGTCCTCAAACCATAGGACACCCATCACCAAGGACCTCGGAGTGAGGCAGGCAGGAGGAGCCTCATAACAGAGGGCCCAAAAATAAGAAAGGTGAGGAATCCAGCAGTTGGAACCTCCCAGCAGGCGGCCCAGAGCACAGAGGCTAGAGGAACCAGGCCAGAGTGAACTAACACCAGACAGCCCACATCATGAAACTGTGAGCAACCCAGACATTGGGACCTCAGAGCAGAAGGCCCACATCCCCATGGTGATGGGAACATGACAGGAGTGTCCTGGCATCACTGGGCTCACATCAGAAAACGTGGGGTGCTCAGAAGTTAGGGCCTGACGCTAGAGGGCACTCATCACCGAGAGGAGGAGGCTCCCAGCAGGCTCCAGCTGCCACCAGAGGGCCAACGTCGCCAAGGCGATGTGTGCCAGCCTGGCAGGAGTGACCTCACAGCAGAGGGCCCACCTCACAGAAGGGTGAGGAACACAGCCAGGATCAGACTCTCACCAGAGGGCCCACATCACCAAGGGGATGGGAACCAGGCAGGAGTGTCCCCACACCAGTGGGACAACATCATCGAAAGGTGAGGATCCCAGCACATGTGTCCTCAAACCAGAGGAACCACATCACCAAGGGGTTCGGAATGAGGCTGGCAGGACTGGCCTCACAACACAGGGTCCATAGAATATAAAAGTTGAGGAATCCAGCAGTTGGAACCTCCCAGCAAGTGGCCCAGAGCACCGAGGCTATGGGATCCAGGCCGCAGTGAACTCACAGCAGAGGGCCCACATCATGAACCTGTGAGCAGCCCAGCTGTTGGGACCTCAGAACAGAAGGCCCACATCCCCATTGGGATGGGAACCTGGCAGGAGTGGCTTTGCACCACTTAGCACATATCAGAAAATGTTAGGAGCCCAGCAGTTAGGGCCTGATGCCAGGGGGCCCTCATAACTGAGGGGAGGAGACTCCCAGCAGGTTCCAACTGCCAACAGAGGGCCCACGTCTACAAGGTGGCATGCACCAGCCAGGCAGTAGTGACCTCACAGCAGAGGGCCTATCTCACAGAAGGGTGAGGAACCGAGGCAGGATGAGACTCTCACCAGAGGGCCCACAACACCAAGGGGATGGGAACCAGTCAGGACTGTCCTCCCACCAGTGGGACCACATCATCGAAAGGTGAGGAACCCAGCACATGTGGCCTCATATCAGAGGACATACATCACAAAGGGGATGGGAGTGAGGCAGGTAGGAGTAGCCTAAAAACAGAGGGCCCAAAGAATAAAAAAAGTGAGGAATCCAGCATTTGGAACCTCCCAGCAGGCGGCCGAGAGCACAGAAGCTATGGGATGCAGGCAGGAGTTAACTAACACCAGAGAGCCCACATCATGAAACTGTGAGCAACCCAGGCATTGGGACCTCAGAGCAGAAAGCCCACATCCCCATGGGGATGGGAACCTGACAGGAGTGTCCTGGCATCACTGGGCTCACATCAGAAAACGTGGGGAGCCGAGCAGTTAGAGCCTGATGCTAGAGGGCCATCATCACCGAGGGCAGGAGGCTCCCAGCAGGTTCCATGTGCCAACAGAGGGCCCACGTCGCCAAGGTGATGTGTGCAAGTCAGGCAGGATTGACCTCACAGCAGAGGGCCTACCTCACAGAAGAGTGAGGAACCCAGCCAGGATAAGACTGTCACCAGAAGGCCCACATCACCAAGGGGATGGGAACCAGGCAGGAGTGTCCTCACACCAGTGGGGCCACATCATTGAAAGTTGCCTAACCCAGCACATGTGGCCTCAAACCAGAAGACCCACATCACGAAGGGGTTGCGAGTGAGGCAGGCAGGAGGAGCATCACAACACAGGACCCATAGAATACAAAAGTTGAGGAATCGAGCAGTTGGAACCTCCCAGCAGGCAGCCAAGACCACAGAGGCTATGGGATCCAGGCCACAGTGAACTAACACCAGAGAGCCCACATCATGAAATTGTGATCAACCCAGCCGTTGGAACCTCAGAGCAGAAGGCCCACATCCCCATGGGGATGGGAACCTAAGAGGAGTGCTTGAGCAACACTGGGCTCACTAAGAAAAGTTGGGGAGCCCAGCAGTTAGGGCCTGACGTCAGAGGGCCCTCATCACAGAGCTGAGGAGGCTCCCAGCAGGGTCCAATTGCCACCAGAGGGCTCATGTCAACAAGGCGAGGTGAGCAACCCAGGCAAGAGTTACCTGATAGTAGAGGGCCCACCTCACAGATGGGTGAGGAACCCAGCCAGGATCAGACTCTCACCAGAGGGCCCACATCACAAAGGGGATGGGACCCAGTCAGGATTATCCTCACACCAGTGGGGCCTCATCATCTTAAGGTGAGGAACCCAGCACATGTGTCCTCAAACCAGAGGACCCACATCACCAAGGGCCTTGGAGTGAGGCAGGCAGGAGTAGCCTCACAACACAGGGCACATAATATAAAAAACGTGAGGATTCCAGCATTTAGACCTTCCAGCAGGCGGCCCAGAACACCGAGGCTATGGGATCCAGGCCACAGTGAACTCACAGCAGAGGGCCCACATCACAAAACTGTGAGCAACCCAGGAGTTGAGACCTCAGCGCAGAAGGACCACATCCCCATGGGAATGGGAACCTGGCTGGAGTGTCCTCGTACCACTGGGCGCACATCAGAAAATGTGGGGAGCCCACCATTTAGGGCCTGACGCCAGAGGGCCGTCATCACCGAGAGGAGGAGGCGCCCTGCACGCTCCAACTGCCACCAGAGGGCTCACGTCTCCAAGGTGACGTGTGCCAGCCAGGCAGGAGTGACCTCACAGCAGAGGGCCTACCTCACAGAACGTTGAGGAACCCAGCCAGGATTAGACTCTTGCCAGAGGGCCCACCTCACCAAGGGGATGGGAACCAGGCAGGAGTGTCCTCACACGAGTGGGGTCACATCATCGAAAGGTGAGGAACGCAGCACATGTGGCCTCAAGCCATAGGACAGTCATCACCAAGGGGCTGGCAGTGAGGCAGGCAGGAGGAGCCTCACAACAGAGGGCACATAGAATAAAAAAGTTGAGGAATCCAGCAGTTGGAACCTCCCAGCAGGCGGCTCAGAGCACCGATGATAAGGGATCCTTGCCGGAGTGAACTCACAGCAGAGGGCCCACATCATGGTACTGTGAGCAAGCCAGCCGTTTTGACCTCAGAGCAGAAGGCCCATATCGCCATGGGGATGGGAACCTGGCAAGAGTCTCCTCACTCACTTGGCGCACATCAGAAAATGTGGGGAGCCCAGCAGTTATGGCCTAAGGCAAGAGGGCCCTCATCACCGAGGGGAGGAGGATCCCAGCACACTCCAACTGCCACCAGAGGGCCCACGTCGCCAAGGTGACGTGTGCCAGACAGGCATGATTGACCTCACAGCAGAGGGCCCACCTCACAGAAGGGTGAGGAACCCAGCCAGGATCAGACTCTCACCTGAGGGCCCACATCAGCAAGGGGATGGGAACCAGTCAGGACTGTCTTCCCTCCAGTGGGGTCACATCATCGAAAGGTGTGGAACCCAGCACATGTGGCCTCAAATCAGAGGACACATATCACAAAGGGAATGGGAGTGAGGCAGGCAGGAGTAGCCTAAAAACAGAGGGCCCAAAGAATAAGAAAGGTGAGGAATCCAGCAGTTGGAACCTCCCAGCAGGCGGCCCAGAGCACAGAAGCTATGGGATGCAGGCAGGAGTGAACTAACAGCAGAGAGCCCACATCATGAAACTGTGAGCAACCCAGGCTTTGGGACCTCAGAGCAGAAGGCCCACACCCCAATGGGGATGTGAACCTGGCTGGAGTGTCCTCGCACCACTGGGCGCACATCACAAAATGTAGGGAGCCCAGCAGTTAGGGCCTGATGCCAGAGGGCCCTCATCACCGAGGAGAGGAGGCTCCCAGCAGGCTCCAAGTGCCACCAGAGGGCTCATGTCCACAAGGCGAGGTGAGCAAGCCAGGCAAGAGTGACCTCACATCAGACGGCCTACCTCACAGATGGGTGAGGAACCCAGCCGGGATCAGACTCTCAACAGAGGGCCCACATCACCAAGGGGATGTGAACCAGGCAGGAGTCTCCTAAGACCATTGGTCCCACATCATCGAAAGGTGAGGAACCCAGCACATGTGGCCTCAAACCAGACGACACACATCACGAAGGGGCTGGGAGTGAGGCAGGCAGGAGGATCCTCACAACAGAGGGCCCAAAAAATTAAAAAAGTGAGGAATCCAGCAGTTGGAACCTCCCAGCAGGCAGCCAAGAGCACAGAGGCTATGGGATCCAGGCTTCTGTGAACTAACACCAGAGAGCCCACATCATGAAAATGTGAACAACCCAGCCGTTGGGACCTCAGAGCAGAAGGCCCACATCCCCATGGAGATGGGATTCTAAGAGGAGTGCCAAAGCATCACTGGGCTCCCTAAGAAAAGTTGGTGAGCCCAGCAGTTAGGGCCTGACGCAAGAGGACCCTCATCACCGGGGGAAGAGATTCCCAGCACGCTCCAACTGCCACCACACGGCTGACTTCACCAAGGCAATGTGTGCCAGCCATGCAGGAGTGACCTATCAGCAGAGGGTCTCCCTCACAGGTGGGTGAGGAACAAAGCCAGGAACAGACTCTCACCAGGGGGTCCACATAACCACGTGGATGAGAACCAAGCAGGAGTGTCCTCACACTAGTGGGGCCACATCATTGAAAGGTGAGGAACCCAGCAAAAGTGGCCACAAACCAGAGGACCCACATCACCAAGGGGTTGAGAGTGAGGTAGGTGTCTGGACGGGCATATTTAACACTCATTTCCCACCAGGAAGAGGAATTAACCAAAGGCTCAGCGTGCCCTGCCAGAAGCAGATTAGGGCCTGAAGCAGTCTTGCGGGTTTGCGGCCAGCTCACAAGAAAGCGAGTTGAAGAAAGGAGCTCAGGGGCCCTGTAATTCACAAACCTGCAGAGTTATAAATGACAGATAACGTCCAAAAATATATTGAAGTAAGGCTGCGAAGAGGACTTGAAAGCGGGGCAGAATTGCAGGAAACCGATTTCAGGAGGTAGACTGGATTTGCATTTAAAGCATAGGAAAAGAGGCAGAACATCGACAATGATGCACTTGGCAACAAAGGGCGTATGAGTTTGTTCCTGAATATATTCAGGAAAAAACACATACGCCCTTTTTGGCAAACCAAGCAAGCTTGCAATGGAAATCCGAACTACTATGAAGTGTCACTTCCCCCCGGTCTAAAGGGCCACTGAGAAAAGTGTAAAATCCAGAAAGGCAAGACAGGCCATGGGGAAAAAGGAGCCTTGTTATGCTTATGGGCGGGATGTACATTGCCAACAGCCACTCTGGAGAAGTGTATGGTGTTTCCTGATACATCTGAAAAACAAAGCAACAGAATCTAGGGCATTTCCACTTATGGTCCTATAGCTTAGGGAAATTAAAATCAAAAAGACACAGCCACCCCAAAATTTACAACGGCTCTGTTTACAGGAGCCTCTTCTACAGTACAAGTTAAATATCCCAGAGAACAAATAATTGATAAAGAAGTTGCGGTACTTATGTACAATAGAATACCACTCAGCAATGAAATCTGTGTCACCAGGCCTGTACCAGCATAATGAGTGGATTGAGGCATGATGATTCTAAGTGAAATAAGTCACACAGAAAAAGAAACATCATAAGGTATCACTAATGCACGGAATGTAAACTTGGCTACACATGAACTGAATTACAAAACAGAACAGGGTCTCAAGTTTAGAAAACCAACTTATGCTTGCTTAAGGGGAAAGGTGAGTTGGGGTGCTGCATAAAACCAGAGTTTGAAATTAGCACAGATACCGTTCCATAAGCCAAATATGTAATAGACCAGACCTACCCGTTGCTCAACGAAATGGACTCAACAATGAGGTATCACCTCACACCTGTTAGAATGGGCATCATCTGAAAATCTACAAACAACAAATGCTGGAAAGGGTGTGGAGAAAAGGAACACTCTTCCACTATTGTTGGGAATATAAATTGATACAGTCACTATGGAGAACAATATGGAGTTTCTTAAGAAACTAATAATAGAATTACCATATGATACAGCAATCCCAGGACTGGACATATACTCAGACAAAACCATAAATCAAAAAGAGACATTCACCGCAATGTTCATTGCATCACTATTTACAATATCGAGGTAATGGAAGCAACCTAAATGCCCACAGACAGACGAATGCATAAAGCTGTGGTACATATATAAAATGGAATATTACTAAGCCATGAAAGGAATGAAATTGGGTCATTTGTAGAGACGTCGATGGATCTAGAGACTGTCCTACAGAGTGAAGTAAGTCAGAAAGAGAAAAACAAATCTTGTATATTCATGCATATATGTGGAACCTAGAAAAACTGTACAGATTAACCATTTTGCAAGGCATAAATAGAGCAACAGATGTAGACAACAATCGTATGGACAACAAGGGGGGAAAGCTCTTCTAGGGGTGGTGGTGGGAGGAGTTGAGAGATTGGGATTGGCATGTAAACATTTATATGTATAAAGTAGATAACCAATGAGAACCTGCTGTATAAAAATATAAAATAAAATTCAAAATTAAAAAGAAATAAAATTTAAAAAATAAAACAGAAAAAACAATTATTCCCTTCACATACATGTATTTATATGAATAAATTATTTCCATGCTTATATCTGTAAATACAAAAAAGAGGAATAAAATCTACCTTGAACCAAAAACGAAAAAGAGAAAAAAAAAAACAGAACCCACCAGTTACTCAGAGGAAAACCGTATCAGGGCACTTGCTCCAGTTGTAAACAATTCTGAAGTTGGTCAGTGGTGGGGAATCGTCTCCCATTCAGCCAGCAGCCCCCACACAACAAGCGTCCTCATTGCAAAGCTGGGGCACCGTGCCGAGGCATCTGTGAGTAAACGTGAGCTGAGCCCCAGGCCACTTGCTGCTGAACTGTTCCCACCCTTCCCAGGTAAAACACCTGAATATATACAAGGACTTGAAAGCCTAGAGGAAGGGCCATGGAGCCACACGAGTGACAGCATGCCAGCTGACTTGGTGCCTGCAGGCCAGCCAGGATGGTCCTGGCCCTGGGTGCTCTTCTGGAAGATTTCCATTTCCCTGCCTGAGATACCCGTCCTGTCCCTGCCCCCACTGCTTTTTTCCTTCCTCACCTCTGCCCAGGGAGAAATTCCAGCAGCAGGTATGGGTGACACATCCTCTTCTTTAGCAGGTGGCAGCCTGGCATCTGCTGCAGAAAGTCCAGCAGAGCCCCACTCACACTGGGCCACCCACAAAGCCGTGGCCTCTCACTCCCTCCCACCAGCCCAGCCCCGAGACTGCTGACAGGGCAGAGAAAATGGCGTCAGGCACAGCTGCAGGGGCTTTTGCTGCCTGGAGTGGTATTTATATTGATCTCAACCCAGGCACACCTGGGGAGGGCTGGCCAGCATGGTAAGGCTGCCCAGGTAGCCAATCATCACCCCTCAGGGGCTCACAGTTGCAGAAAATGGAACTTGCTGAACCGGCCAGGTCCAAGGAACAGGTGTGGGCTCCTGAGAGTCAGGATAGACAAGGGGCTGCAGCTTTGGCTTGTTTTCTAATCATTTTATCTGGCCCATGAGTGGGAGACAACTTCAAGAAAACCCTCTCCTAATGAGAGGAACCCAGGAGTCAGGGAGAGGAGGGGTGGGTGGTGGTTGGAGACAGAGGCCTGGTGCCCTGGGTGCAGTGGAAGTCTCTGGAAGACCAGGTGGAGGGAGGCCACACAGAGTGATGCCCAGGGTCACAGACCTGTCGGAGCTGCTGTTTGTTAGTTCAAGTCCTGCTCTGAGGTGCTCTGTGTCAGCTCTGAGCGACAGGTGAGCTGGGGGTGCTCTTCAATGAGGGCTATGTGCACGGTTCCTGTGTGCCCAGCCCTGCCACGGTACCTGCAAGGGTAGCTCTGTATCCTGGGGGGGGCCTGACCATGAGAGCCCCGTGGGCTGGGTTGGGGGTGGGGTACCTGCCCAGGAGAGCTCCATATCCTGGGATTGGCCTGACCACGAGAGCCCCATGGGCTGCTGGGGACCTGGTAAAGGATGTCAGGACAGTCAGTGAAGCCACCGAGGATATACCTCCAGTTGCTCCTGATTCCTACACCCTGCTGGTCATTCTACCAACCACCAGGACATGGTATTCTGTATTAGTCTTCAATGATGCCTTCTTTTGTATTCCATTAGTCCCAGAGTCACAAGAAATTTTGGCTTGTGAGTGGCAGGACTCAACATACAACTAAAACAATACTTCCGGGCCGTCTTGCCCCAAGGGTTCAAAAATTCCCACACCATCTTTGGGGAAAGCTTAGCTAACGACCGAAAAGTTCTACCTCTGGAAAAGGAAACCCTCCTTCAATATGCAGACGACATTCTGATCGCCAGCCCTACTAAGGAGGCCTCTGAACTACCAAGCCAATAAAGGATAGAAGTTGTCCAAGAAAAAGCTCAAATATCACAGACTGCGGTGACCTGCCTGGGCTTCATTCTCACACAAGGTCAGAGAAGCCCATCCCAGGAAAGGGAAGAAACCATTTGCAGCCTTACCCCTTTCTAAAACTAGAAGACAGCTTAGGGGTTCCTGGGGAGGCCAGGGTTTGCTGCTTCTGGATCCCTAACTACAGTCTACTAGCTGGGCCTCTATATGAAACACTGAAAGGAAAAGATGATGATCCTTTTGAACAGAATCCAGAAGTGGCCTTTCAAGAATGGAAAGAGCAGTCAATTCAGACCCTTGCCCTGGAACTCCCTAATTGAGCTAAACCCTTTGACCTTTCCATTCCCGGTGAAAGGTGAATCGCCATTGGAGAATTAGTGCAAAAACTGGGACCACTTGAAATGGAACAACGCAAGAATGCCATCCAGGTAGGATAAACTACAGTCACCAAGGGGCTTGGCCCACTGCCACATCTGGCCAAGATACTGGCGGTATCTAAAAACCTGGAAATCAGCAGCCCAAAAGGCCACCTCCCTCCTAAGGGAAAAGGACCCCACGTGGTGATCCTAATCACCAACCATGCCCTGAAGTTGCAGGGTTCGCTCCGTGGGCACACCGACCTCGAGTGAGGAGGCCCTCCAACTCCAACATCCAGAGAGATAACCGGAGGCAACAGGGCACCATGACGACTCATGTGAACATCACTTGACCTGGAGTTTCTCTCATAAAACAACAATAGTGTGTCCCGAAGGAGTAGACTACTGCTTGCAGGACTTCCTGCACCCGGAGGGGAGCTAATAATCTTGGCGGGGGAACCGTATATCACACCGTCACCATAGAAAAGCCTACAGACACCGTGATGATGGTGGCCAATAAGACCGGCTGGACTCCTGTTTACTTCAAAAGGCTGTTGACTCAGTGGCCATCATGGTCCTTGATCACCACTGACCCTGGACTGTCTGGGAGTTGAGCGGGCAGGGCTCTGACACCTGGTGCTGATTTTATGTTAATTCAGGGGCCTAATTGAAGAAAGAGCAGACTACTGGTCAGAGCATCTAGGCTGGCAGAAACGGTCAGCCTAAGGTGGCCGAACAAATGTGGGGCGGGGTGAAACCGGCCCCCACAGCGTCTCTGCACATCTCTTTCCTGGACCCTTAAAGGTCATTAGAATCTATAACACTTCCAATGCTGGTGCTCAGGCGGACGAGCAGGGAGGCAGGGGTCCTGGGGCCAATCAACGTCACCTGGAGGCTGCTGGGGAGAAGTTCTGACCCTCGTCCCCTGGTATGAGGGCTCCCAACTCAGCACTCAGCAGTTACAGAAGAAGGGTCTGCACCCTCAGCACTCCAAGAATGAGGAACGGGACAAAAGGCAGAGGAGGGGTTTGTCCCCAGCAAAGCCCATTAAAAATCCCTGGGAGATAAAAATAGAATCTGGGCAATAAAGTCAAGTCTGACCTTTTTTATCCTTTGTGCTTTGTCTAATTTCACGTGCTCCTAGGGTCCCGCATGCAGAGGTTCCACACCCGGCACTTCAGACCAGATTTCCTGGTGCAGAATGGCTGGGTCGACACCTCAGCTCCTGGGGCCCAGTGCAGACTCCGAGATATAGAGCCTGAGCTGCAGCCAACCCGGCCCTCGAGAGCTCCGCCCCCTCCCTCCCACTGACTCTGACAGGATCTCTACACAGCAGCCCAGCCCACAGCCCACGGGGTAGTGCATGCTCTCACCTCTCCATTCTCTGATGAAAATATAAAGTTTCCTTTGCTTGGGAACCAAACTCAGTCTCGATCTGTTGGCCCCAATGACACTGGGCAGGGGGACCCTTGTTGGGGTCCACTCTGGAGGATCAGTAACAGAAATTGAGACTATTGTAACTTCAATGAACAGATGTGTGAGCCAAACTGTAGTTAACATAGAACAGTTTATAAGGCTCGGGTAAAATAAGATGTTTCTAACACTTCCATTTGATATTTCCATCACTTTATTATAAGCAAGTTCAGTGAGAAGGTTTGTCCTATTTGTCAGGTCAATATTAGAGAAATGAAGTGATTTCTTTCCAAGGATGTACATCTAATAATCTTGGTTAAAGCTTCAATCTTGTTTTAAATGCTTTTCCATTGAAAATGATACCTCTCTTTCAGCTCCCCCATTTCTGAGAAGTATAAAATCTTATAATTTATTATTACCAAAGGGGAAAGGTGGGAGGAGGGATAAATTAACAGTTTGGAATTAACACATACACACTGCTATGTATAAAATAGATCATCAACAAGGAACTACTGTATAGCACAGGGAACTACACTCAATATTGTGCAATAACCTATAAGGGGAAATAATCGGAAAAAGGATAGATATTTTTATTGACATCATCTATCAATGACAGTTAAAGTGTAACCTAAGGGAAGCCGGTGGTGAGTGCTTCTGACCCTGAAGACTTCAGTCATCTAAAGTTTGGACTCTGCCTACTTCCCAAGGCCCTTAATGAACATATGTGTAGCCGTAGCTTAAAAAACTCCCCAGTTTGGGTTTCGGGGAGACACTGATTTTGAAAAAGCCCTGGTGTTCTCCTTACATGAATGGGACTCTTCCTACTGCTAAAACATGTCTGTCACATCCAGAGGATGGTATACCGTCTGATCGGGAAGAGTTTGGAAAAGGCATCTCATCTCCTCATCTCCTGGTGCTCGGGTTCACCCCTCCAGCGTCTTTACTAACAGTCTCCCCACTTGGAGATGTCAACACTGTCAACATCCTGTTGCGTACAGTTTGGAATTTGTCCAGAGGATGAAGCGGAAGGATGAGGAACAATGAGAGACAAGTCCTAGGTGTTCAGACAGGCACATGTCACTCTAATTTCCAATCAGGAAGATGAATTGACCAAAGGCTAGGGTTGCCCATGGAAACAGTATAGGGCTTGAGGAAATCCCACTGCTTTGTGGCCAGTTCCCATAAACACAAGTTGAACAATGGAACTCAGGGGCAGTAAAATTCATGAAACTGCAGAGTTGAAAATATCTATCACTGAAAAATGTCTTGAGGAAAGTCAGAGAAAAGGATTGGCAAGCAAGGGAGAATGGCAGGAAAGGGATTTGAGGAGGTAGAAAGGACTCGCCATTAAGCACAAGAAAAGGGGCTGAACATTGCCGACATTGCAGTTGGCCAAAAAGGCTGTATGCGTTTTTTTCTGTATATATTCAAGAAAAGGGCATACACTTTTTTAGCCAACCAAACAGGTGGGCACTGGAAATCAATACTACAAAAGATATCACTTCGCATCAGTCAGAAGAGCCATCCTCATAAAGTGTAAACGCCAGAAATGCAGGACAGGGCAAGGAGAGGAGGGAGCCCTGTGAGGCTTATAGTGGAAATGTATATTGCCAACGGCCATTCTGGAGAACTGTATTGTGTTTACTAAAGCATCTAAAAAATGAGCTACAGAGCATAGGGCACTTGCACTCATGGGCGTATATCTTGGGAAAAACAAAAATCGAGAGGACACAGGCACCCCAATGTTTACTGCCTCTCTGTTTAAAAGATCCTCGACTAGGATATAACTTAAATGTCTCTGGAGGGAAAAAATGGATAGAGATGTGGTACTTATGTAGAGTGGAATATTACTCAGCCTGGAAATCAATGAAATATGGCCAGTTGTAACAACTCCGGAGGAGTTACGTATGATCATTCTAAGTGACATAAATATGTAGAAAACACGCGTAAGGCTGCTAAACGGGAAAGGTGGGGAGGGGTGAGGCATCATCCAGGAGGTTGAAATTAGCAAAGATACCATTCCAAATACCAAACTGATAATCAACAAGGCCTACACGGTAACTAAAAGAACTGCACTCAGCACACTCAAGTCACCGGAAAAGAATATCTATGACTGGTAAGAATCTAAAAAAGAAATTATTGATGTCTCTCTGTACGTGAATCAAGTAGATGTACAGCAGCAAGAAACAGAGCTTTGAAAATCAGCTGTAAACAACATAGTAATAAATTGAAAAAAATAAACGACAGAGAGACAGAGAAAACCTCTTACAACTTTTCCTCAGGGACGGTGATGCAACATGGATTGAACACATCTAGACCCACAGCAGGATGAGACATAAGGCTGGAAACTGTTCGCACTAAGAGAAATGTGGGGTTGGGTGAGGAAATGCACACCCTTTAAAGTAATACTACCTGGTACCCATTCAATGGGTCCCAAATCTGCAGGTTCAAGGAATCTTCCTACAGCTAAAACATGCATGGAAAACCCAGAGGACTGTACACCATGTGATCGGGAGATGTGTCTAAAATGCACCTCATTTATCCTCTCCTGGTGCTCCTGTTCATCATTCCAGCCACGTTACTTAGAATCTCCCCACTTAGAGAATCAGCACATTTAAACTTCTGTTTCACACATTTTGCAAATTGTGAGGAGGATGAACGGGAACAGGGGGAAACAATGAGAGAATAGTTGTAGGGGTTTGGACGGGCACATGTCACTCTAATTTCCCATTAAGAATAAGAATTAAAAAAAGGCTCAGCCCGCCTCGCCGGAGCCAAAATAGGGCCTGAAGCAATCCTGCGGTTTTGAGGCCAGCTCACAAAAGAGCAACTTAAAAAATGGAGCTCAGGGTCACTGCAATTCACAAACCTGCAGAGTTATAAATGAAAACTAACGTCCAAAAATATGTTGAGGTAAGGCAAAGAAGAGGATCTGAATGCAAGACAGAATTGCAAGAAACAGATTTCAAGAGATAGATTGGACTCGCCTTTAAAGCACATGAAAAGCGGCAGAATTTCGACAATGATGCAGTTGGCCCAAAAGGGAGTATGTGTTATTTCCTGAATATATCCAGGAAAAAACGCATACGCACTTTATGGGCAACCAAGCAAGCAAGCAATGCAAATGTGCACAACAAAGAAGTCTCATTTCCCACCGGTCAAAAGGGCCATCCGAAAAAATTGTAAAAACCAGAAATGCAGGACAGGCCATGGAGAACAGGGAGCCTTTATACGCTGATGGACAGTGTGTGAACTGCCGAGAGCCACTCTGGAGAAGTGTATGGTGGTTCCTAAATCATCTAAAAAACAGAGCGACAGAGCATAGGGCACTTCCAATCACGGGAGTATATCTAGGGAAGTCTAAAAATCAACAAGACACAAGCACACCACAGTTTAGGGCTACTCTGTTTACAAGAACCTCAACTTCAGTACACCTTAAATATCCCAGGAAAGAGAACAATGGATAAAGAAAATGTGGTACTTATGTACAATGGAATATCTCTTCACCATGAAATCAATGTAATAAGGCTAGTAGAAGGATAAAGAGTGGATTGAGGTCCGATAATACTACTTGAAATAAGTCAAACAGAAAAAGAAACATATCATAAGATATCACTTATAGAGGGAGGATAAATATGGCTGCACAAAAAATGAATGACAAAACAGAACAGTGTCTCACATTTAGAAAACACACTTATGTCAGCTTAAGGGGAAAGGAGAGGTGGGGTGATGCATAAAACCAGAGTTTGAAATTAGCACAGATACCGTTCAATAAACCAAATAGGTATCAGACAAGATCTACACCTTGCTCAATGAACTGGCCTCAACACACCCTATAAACCGCAGAGAAATATATCTGAGTAATAAGAATCTTAAAACCCATGTATTGATATATCTCCATAAGGGAATCAAGTGTGCGCAGAGCGGCACAAACACAGCAGTGAAAATGAGCTAAACCCCATTATAGAAATAAATTTTAAAACCAAAACGCAGAAACAATGAAAGAGAGAAAAATTCTTACAAAATTCGCTCAGGGGCTGTGATGCAACCTGGAATGACCACATATAAACCCACAGCTGGATAAGACATAAGGCTGGACACTTGGGGCTGAAAGGATTGGAGAGCTTTGGTGAGCAACTGCCGAAAGTTTAATGCAATACTTCATGCTACTTATTCCAAGGGTCCCAACACTCCAAGTTGAAGGGAATCTTCCTACAGCTAAACCATGCATGGGAAATCCAGCAGATGGTATACCATATGATCGGGAAGGGTTTCTAAAATGCACCTCATTTTCCTCTCCTGGGGCTCCGGATCAACATTCCAGCCACTTTACTAACAACATCTCCACATGGAGAGTCAATGCCTTTAAGTTCCGGTATCGCACAGTCTGCAGTTAGTGCGGAGGATGAATGGGAATAGGGGGAACCAGTGAGAAAATAGCTGTAGCGGTTTCAATGGGCACATGTCACTCTAATTTCACATCAGGAAGAAGAATTAACCAAAGGCAGAGCAAGGCGCCCCAGAAGAAGAATAGGGCCTGAAGAAATCCTGTGGATATGAGGCAAGATCACAAAAATAAGAGCTGAAAAATGGAGCTAAGGGCCACTGCAATTGAAAAACCTGCAGAGTTATAAAGGCCAACTATTTTCCAAACGTATATTGAGGTAAGGCTATGAAGAGGAACTGAGAGCAAGGCAGAACTGCAGGAAACCGATTTCAGGAGGTAGACTGGAATTGCACTGAAAACATATGAAAAGACTCAGAACGTCGACAATGATGCACTTGGCCAAAAAGGGCGTATGCGTTCTTTCCTGAATATATTCAGGAAGAAACGCATACGCCCTTTCTGGCCAACCAAGCAAGCTCGCAAAGGAAATCTGCACTACAATGAAGTCTCACTGCCCCCCAGTCAAAGGGCCTTCTGAAAAAAGTGTAAAATCCAGAAAGGCAGGACAGGCCATGGAGAACTGGGAGCCTTGTTATGCTGATGGGCGAGATGTAAATCGCCAACAGCCACTCTGGAGAAGTGTATGGTGTTTCCTGAAACATCCAAAAAACTAAGCAACAGAGCCTAGGGCACTTCCACTTATGGTCCTATAGCTTAGGGAAATTAAAATCAAAAAGACACAGCCACCCCAAAGTTTGGGATGGCTCTGTTTACAAGAACCTCGTTTACGGTACAAGTTCAATATCGCAAAAAGCGAAAAATGGATAAAGAAGTTGTGGTACTTACGTACAATGCAATATCACTCAGCAATGAAATCTATGTCATCAGGCCCGGAGCAGCATAATGAGTGGATTCAGGTACGATGATTCTAAGTGAAATTAGTCACACAGAAAAAGAAACATCATAAGATATCACTACTACACGGAATGTAAACTTGGCTACACAGGAACTGAATTACAAAACAGAACAGGGTCAAAAATGTAGAAAACCAACTTATGCTTGCTTAAGGGGAAAGCCGATATGGGGTGCTGCATGAAACCAGAGATTAAAATTGGCACAGATACCGTTCCATAACCCAAAAATATAATAGACAAAAGGTACTCCTTGCTCAACGAAGTGGACACAACACCCTATATTAAACGCCTAGGAATATACGTGACTAGTAAGAATCTACCTGACTAGTAAGAATCTTAAAACCTATAGATTTATATGTCTCCGAAAGAGAATCAAGCGTGTGTACAGCGGCATAAACGCAGCAGTGATAGGATTGCTGAGGTTCGGTGAGCAAATGCAGACCCTTTGAAGTCATATTGCATGGTACCCATTCCATGGGTCTCAACTCTCCAGGTTTAAGGGATTCTTCCTTCAGCTAAAACATGCATGTGGAACCCAGAGTATGATCCACCGTGTGATCGGGAAACGTGTTCAAATGTGTCTCAGTTTTCGTCCCCTGGTACTCGGGTGCAACATTCCAGACGCTTTACTAACACTCTCCCCACTTGGAGAGTCAGTGCCTTTAACCTCCTGTATGGCCCAATTTGCAATTTCTGTGGAAAATGAACAGGAATAGGGAGAACCAATGAGAGACTAGGTGGAGGTGTCCGGACGGGCAAATTTAACTCTCATTTCCCACCAGGAAGAGGAATTAACCAAAGGCTCAGCGTGCCATGCCGGAACCACACTAGGACCAGAAGCAATCCTGCGGTGTTGCGGCCAGCTCACAAGAAAGCGAGTTGAAGAAAGGAGCTCAGGGGCACTGTAATTCACAAACCTGCAGAGTTATAAATGACAGCTATCTTCCAAAAATATATTGAAGTAAGGCTGCCAAGAGGAGTTGAAAGTGGGGCAGAATTGCAGGAAACCGATTTCTGGAGGTACACTGGAATTGCATGTAAAGCATAGGAAAAGAGGCAGAACGTCCACAATGATACCCTTGGCCAAAAAGGGCGTATGCGTTTTTTCCTGAATATATTCAGGAAAAAACGCATACGCCCTTTTTGGCCAACCAAGCAAGCTTGCAAAGGAAATCTGCACTACAATGAAGTCTCACTGCCCCCCGGTCAAAAGGGCCATCTGAAAAAAGTGTAAAATCCAGAAAGGCAGGACAGGCCATGGAGAACTGGGAGCCTTGTTATGCTGATGGGCGGGATGTAAATTGCCAGCAGCCACTCTGGAGAAGTGTATGGTGTTTCCTGAAACATCCAAAAAACTAAGCAACAGAGCCTAGGGCACTTCCACTTATGGTCCTATAGCTTAGGGAAATTAAAATCAAAAAGACACAGCCACCCCAAAGTTTGGGACGGCTCTGTTTACAAGAACCTCGTTTACCGAACAAGTTCAATATCACAGAAAGCGAAAAATGGATAAAGAAGTTGTGGTACTTATGTACAATGCAATATCACTCAGCAATGAAATCTATGTCATCAGGCCCGTAGCAGCATAATGAGTGGATTCAGGTACGATGATTCTAAGTGAAATTAGTCACACAGAAAAAGAAACATCATAAGATATCACTAATACACGGAATGTAAACTTGGCTACACAAGAACTGAATTACAAAACAGAACAGGGTGTCAAATGTAGAAAACCAACTTATGCTTGCTTAAGGGGACGGGTGAGTTGGGGTGCTGCATAAAACCAGAGATTGAAATTAGCACAGATACCGTTCCATAAGCCAAATATGTAATAGACAAGAGCTACTCCTTGCTCAACGAAGTGGACTCAACACCCCATATTAAACGCCTAAGAATATACCTGACTAGTAAGAATCTACCTGACTAGTAAGAATCTTAAAACCTATGGATTTATATGTCTCCGAAAGAGAATCAAGCGTGTGTACAGTGGCATAAACGCAGCAGTGATAGGATTGCTGAGGTTCGGTGAGCAAATGCAGACCCTTTGAAGTCATATTGCATGGTACCCATTTCATGGGTCTCAACTCTCCCTGTTTAACGGATTCTTCCTTCAGCTAAAACATGCATGTGGAACCCAGAGTATGATCCACCGTGTGATCGGAAAACGTGTTCAAATGTGTCTCAATTTTCGTTTCCTGGTACTCGGGTGCAACATTCCAGACGCTTTACTAACACTCTCCCCACTTGGAGAGTCAGTGCCTTTAACCTCCTGTATGGCCCAGTTTGCAATTTCTGTGGAAAATGAACAGGAATAGGGAGAACCAATGAGAGACTAGGTGGAGGTGTCCAGACGGGCAAATTTAACTCTCATTTCCAACCAGGAAGAGGAATTAACCAAAGGCTCAGCGTGCCATGCCGGAACCACACTAGGACCAGAAGCAATCCTGCGGTGTTGCGGCCAGCTCACAAGAAAGCGAGTTGAAGAAAGGAGCTCAGGGGCACTGTAATTCACAAACCTGCAGAGTTATAAATGACAGCTATCGTCCAAAAATATATTGAATTAGGATGCCAAGAGGAGTTGAAAGCAGGGCAGAATAGCAGGAAACCGATTTCAGAAGGTAGACTGGAATTGCATGTAAAGCATAGGAAAAGAGGCAGAACGTCCACAATGATGCACTTGGCCAAAAAGGGCGTATGCGTTTTTTCCTGAATATATTCAGGAAAAAACGCATACGCCCTTTTTGGCCAACCAAGCAAGCTTGCAAAGGAAATCTGCACTACAATGAAGTCTCACTTCCCCCCGGTCAAAAGGGCCATCTGAAAAAAGTGTAAAATCCAGAAAGGCAGGACAGGTCATGGAGAACTGGGAGCCTTGTTATGCTGATGGGCGGGATGTAAATTGCCAACAGCCACTCGGGAGAGGTGTATGGTGTTTCCTGAAACATCTAAAAAACAAAGCAACAGAGCCTAGGGCACTTCCACTTATGGTCCTATAGCTTAGGGAAATTAAAATCAAAAAGACACAGCCACCCCAAAGTTTGGGACGGCTCTGTTTACAAGAACCTCGTTTACGGTACAAGTTCAATATCACAGAAAGTGAAAAATGGATAAAGAAGTTGTGGTACTTACGTAAAATGCAATATCAATCAGCAATGAAATCTATGTCATCAGGCCCGTAGCAGCATAATGAATGGATTCAGGTATGATGATTCTACATGAAATAAGTCACACAGGAAAAGAAACATCATAAGATATCACTAATACACGGAATGTAAACTTGGCTACACAGGAACTGGATTACAAAACAGAACAGGGTCTCAAATTTAGAAAACCAACTTATGCTTGCTTAAGGGGAAAGGTGAGTTGGGAGGCTGCATAAAACCAGAGATTGAAATGAGCACAGATAAAGTTCCTTAAGCCAAACATGGAATAGACAAGAGCTACTCCTTGCTCAACGAAATGGACTCAACACACCATATTAAACGCCTAAGAATGTACCTGACTAGTAAGTATCTTAAAACCTATGGATTGCTATGTCTCCGAAAGAGAATCAAGCGTGTGTACAGGGGCATAAATGTAACAGTGATAGGATTGGAAATGTTCGGTGAGCAAATGAAGACCCTTTGAAGTCATATTGCATGGTACCCATTCCACAGGTCTCAACTCTCCAGGTTTAAGGGATTCTGCCTTCAGCTAAAACATGCATGTGGAACCCAGAGTATGATCAACCGTGTGATCGGGAGACGTGTTCCGATATGTCTCAGTTCTCGTCCCCTGGTACTCGGGTGCAACATTCCAGACGCTTTACTAACACTCTCCCGACTTGGAGAGTCAGTGCCTTTAACCTCCTGTTTCGCCCAGTTTGCAATTTCTGCGGAAGATGAACAGGAATAGGGAGAACCAATGAGAGACTAGCTGAAGGTGTCTGGACGGGAAAATTTAACTCCCATTTCCCACCAGGAAGAGGAATTAACCAAAGGCTCAGCGTGCCGTGCCGCAACCAGATTAGGGCCAGAAGCAATCCTGCGGTGTTGCGGCCAGCTCACAAGAAAGCGAGTTGAAGAAAGGAGCTCAGGGGCACTGTAATTCACAAACCTGCAGAGTTATAAATGACAGCTATCGTCCAAAAATATACTGAAGTAAGGCTGCCAAGAGCACTTGAAAGTGGGGCAGAATTGCAGGAAACCGATTTCAGGAGGTAGACTGGAATTGCATTTAAAGCATAGGAAAAGAGGCAGAACGTCCACAATGATGCACTTGGACAAAAAGGGCGTATGCGTTTTTTCCTGAATATATTCAGGAAAAAACGCATACGCCCTTTTTGGCCAACCAAGCAAGCTTGCAAAGGAAATCTGCACTACAATGAAGTCTCACTTCCCCCCGGTCAAAAGGGCCATCTGAAAAAAGTGTAAAATCCAGAAAGGCAGGACAGGCCATGGAGAACTGGGAGCCTTGTTATGCTAATGGGCGGGATGTAAATTGCCAACAGCCACTTGGGAGAAGTGTATGGTGTTTCCTGAAACATCTAAAAAAGAAAGCAACGGAGCCTAGGGCACTTCCACTTATGGTCCTATAGCTTAGGGAAATTAAAATCAAAAAGACACAGCCACCCCAAAGTTTGGGACGGCTCTGTTTACAAGAACCTCATTTACGGTACAAGTTCAATATCGCAGAAAGTGAAAAATGGATAAAGAAGTTGTGGTACTTACGTACAATGCAATATCACTCAGCAATGAAATCTATGTCATCAGGCCCGTAGCAGCATAATGAGTGGATTCAGGTATGATGATTCTAACTGAAATAAGTCACACAGAAAAAGAAACATCATAAGATATCACTAATACACGGGATGTAAACTTGGCTACACAGGAACTGGATTACAAAACAGAACAGGGTCTCAAATTTAGAAAACCAACTTATGCTTGCTTAAGGGGAAAGGTGAGTTGGGGTGCTGCATCAAACCAGAGATTGAAATGAGCACAGATAAAGTTCCTTAAGCCAAATATGGAATAGACAAGAACTACTCCTTGCTCAATGAAATGGACTCAACACCCCATATTAAAGGCCTAATAATGTACCTGACTAGTAAGTATCTTAAAACCTATGGATTGCTATGTCTCTGAAAGAAAATCAAGCGTGTGTACAGGGGCATAAACGCAGCAGTGATAGGATTGGAGAGGTTCGGTGAGTAAATGAAGACCCTTTGAAGTCATATTGCATAGTACCCATTCCACGGGTCTCAACTCTCCAGGTTTAAGGGATTCTTCCTTCAGCTAAAACATGCACGTGGAACCCAGAGTATGATCAACCGTGTGATCGGGAGACATGTTCCAATATGTCTCAGTTCTCGTCCCCTGGTACTCGGGTGCAACATTCCAGACGCTTTACTAACACTCTCCCGACTTGGAGAGTCAGTGCCTTTAACCTCCTGTTTGGCCCAGTTTGCAATTTCTGCGGAAGATGAACAGGAATAGGGAGAACCAATGAGAGACTAGGTGGAGGTGTCCAGACGGGCAAATTTAACTCTCATTTCCCACCAGGAAGAGGAATTAACCAAAGGCTCAGCGTGCCGTGCCGGAACCAGATTAGGGCCTGAAGCAATCCTGCGGTGTTGCGGCCAGCTCCCAAGAAAGCGAGTTGAAGAAAGGAGCTCAGGGGCACTGTAATTCACAAACCTGCAGAGTTATAAATGACAGCTATCATCCAAAAATATGCTGAAGTAAGGCTGCCAAGAGTACTTGAAAGCGGGGCAGAATTGCAGGAAACCGATTTCAGGAGGTAGACTGGAATTGCATTTAAAGCATAGGAAAAGAGGCAGAACGTCCACAATGATGCACTTGGACAAAAAGGGCGTATGCATTTTTTCCTGAATATATTCAGGAAAAAACGCATACGCCCTTTTTGGCCAACCAAGCAAGCTTGCAAAGGAAATCTGCACTACAATGAAGTCTCACTTCCCCACGGTCAAAAGGGCCATCTGAAAAAAGTGTAAAATCCAGAAAGGCAGGACAGGCCATGGAGAACTGGGAGCCTTGTTATGCTGATGGGCGGGATGTAAATTGCCAACAGCCACTCGGGAGAGGTGTATGGTGTTTCCTGAAACATCTAAAAAAAAAGCAACAGAGCCTAGGGCACTTCCACTTATGGAACTGTAGCTTAGGGAAATTAAAATCAAAAAGACACAGCCACCCCAAAGTTTGGGACGGCTCTGTTTACAAGAACCTCATTTACGGTTAAGGGTCAATATCGCAGAAAGTGAAAAATGGATAAAGAAGTTGTGGTACTTACGTACAATGCAATATCACTCAGCAATGAAATCTATGTCATCAGGCCCGTAGCAGCATAATCAGTGGATTCAGGTATGATGATTCTACCTGAAATAAGTCACACAGTAAAAGAAACATCATAAGATATCACTAATACACGGAATGTAAAATTGGCTACACAGGAACTGGATTACAAAGCAGAACAGGGTCTCAAATTTAGAAAACCAACTTATGCTTGCTTAAGGGGAAAGGTGAGTTGGGGTGCTGCATAAAACCAGAGATTGAAATGAGCACAGATAAAGTTCCTTAAGCCAAATATGGAATAGACAAGAACTACTCCTTGCTCAACGAAATAGACTCAACACCCCATATTAAACGCCTAAGAATGTACCTGACTAATAAGTATCTTAAAATCTATGGATTGCTATGTCTCTGAAAGAGAATCAAGCATGTGTACAGGGGCATAAATGCAGCAGTGATAGGATTGGAGAGGTTCGGTGAGCAAATGAAGATCCTTTGAAGTCATATTGCATGGTACCCATTCCACGGGTCTCAACTCTCTAGGTTTAAGGGATTCTGCCTTCAGCTAAAACATGCACGTGGAACCCAGAGTATGATCAACCGTGTGATCGGGAGATGTGTTCCAATATGTCTCAGTTCTCGTCCCCTGGTACTCGGGTGCAACATTCCAGACGCTTTACTAACACTGTCCCAACTTGGAGAGTCAGTGCCTTTAACCTCCTGTTTGGCCCAGTTTACAATTTCTCCAGAAGATGAACAGGAATAGGGAGAACCAATGAGAGACTAGCTGGAGGTGTCTGAACGGGCAAATTTAACTCTCATTTCCCACCAGGAAGAGGAATTAACCAAAGGGTCAGCATGCCGTGCCAGAAACAGATGAGGGCCTGAAGCAATCCTGCGGTGTTGCGGCCAGCTCACAAGAAAGCGAGTTGAAGAAAGGAGCTCAGGGGCATTGTAATTCACAAACCTGCAGAGTTATAAATGACAGCTATCGTCCAAAAATATACTGAAGTAAGGCTGCCAAGAGGACTTGAAAGAGGGTCAGAATTGCAGGAAACCGATTTCAGGAGGTAGACTGGAATTGCATTTAAAGCATATGAAAAGAGGCAGAACGTCCACAATGATGCACTTGGCCAAAAAGGGCGTATGCATTTTTTCCTGAATATATTCAGGAAAAAACGCATACGCGCTTTTCGGACAACCAAGCAAGCTTGCAAAGGAAATCTGCACTACAATGAAGTCTCACTTCCCCCCGGTCAAAAAGGTCATCTGAAAAAAGTGTAAAATCCAGAAAGGCAGGACAGGCCATGGAGAACTGGGAACATTGTTATGCTGATGGGCGGGATGTAAATTGCCAACAGCCACTTGGGAGAAGTGTATGGTGTTTCCTGAAACATCTAAAAAACAAAGCCACAGAGCCTAGGGCACTTCCACTTATGGTCCTATAGCTTAGGGAAATTAAAATCAAAAAGACACAGCCACCCCAAAATTTGGGACGGCTCTGTTTACTAGAACCCCGTTTATGGTACAAGTTCAATATCGCAGAAATTGAAAAATGAATAAAGAAGTTGGGTACTTACATACAATGCAATATCACTCAGCAATAAAATCTATGTTATGAGGCCCGTGGAAGCATAATGAGTGGATTCAGGTATGATGATTCTAAGTGAAATAAGTCACACAGAAAAAGAAACATCATAAGATATCACTAATACACGGAATGTAAACTTGGCTACAGAGGAACTGGATTACAAAACACAACAGGGTCTCAAATGTAGAAAACCAACTTATGCTTGCTTAAGGGGGAAGGTGAGTTGGGGTGCTGCATAAACCAGAGATTGAAATGAGCACAGATAAAGTTCCTTAAGCCAAACATGGAATAGACAAGAGCTACTCCTTGCTCAACGAAATGGGCTCAACACCCCATATTAAACGCCTAAGAATGTACCTGACTAGTAAGTACATTAAAACCTATGGATTGCTATGTCTCTGAAAGAGAATCAACCATGTGTACAGGGGTATAAACGCAGCAGTGATAGGATTGGAGAGGTTCGGTGAGGAAATGAAGACCCTTTGAAGTCATATTGCATGGTACCCATTCCACGGGTCTCAATTCTCCAGGTTTAAGGGATTCTTCCTTCAGCTAAAACATTCATGTGGAACACAGAGTATGATCAACCGTGTGATCGGGAGATGTGTTCCAATATGTCTCAGTTTTTGTCCCCTGGTACTCAGGTGCAACATTCCAGACGCTTTACTAACACTCTCCCGACTTGGAGAGTCAGTGCCTTTAACCTCCTGTTTGGCCCAGTTTGCAATTTCTGCGGAAGATGAACAGGAATAGGGAGAACCAATGAGAGACTAGCTGGACGTGTCTGGACAGGCAAATTTAACTCTCATTTCCCACCAGGAAGAGGAATTAACCAAAGGCTCAGCGTGCCATGCCAGAGCCACATCAGGGCCTGAAGCACTCATGTGGTGTTGCGGCCAGCTCACAAGAAAGTGAGTTGAAGAAAGGAGCTCAGGGGCACTGTAATTCACAAACCTGCAGAGTTATAAATGACAGCTATCGTCCAAAAATATACTGAAGTAAGGCTGCCAAGAGGACTTGAAAGCGGGGCAGAATTGCAGGAAACCGATTTCTGGAGGTAGACTGGAATTGCATTTAAAGCATAGGAAAAGAGGCAGAACGTCCACAATGATGCACTTGGCCAAAAGGGGCGTATGCGTTTTTTCCTGAATATATTCAGGAAAAAACGCATACGCCCTTTTTGGCCAACCAAGCAAGCTTGCAAAGGAAATCTGCACTACAATGAAGTCTCACATCCCCCCGGTCAAAAGGGCCATCTGAAAAAAGTGTAAAATCCAGAAAGGCAGGACAGACCATGGAGAACTGGGAGCCTTGTTATGCTGATGGGCGGGATGTAAATTGCCAAGAGCCACTCGGGAGAGGTGTATGGTGTTTCCTGAAACATCTAAAAAACAAAGCAACAGAGCCTAGGGCACTTCCACTTATGGTCCTATAGCTTAGGGAAATTAAAATCAAAAAGACACAGCCACCCCAAAGTTTGGGACGGCTCTGTTTACAAGAACCTCGTTTACGGTCCAAGTTCAATAGCGCAGAAAGTGAAAAATGAATAAAGAAATTGTGGTACTTACTTTCAATGCAATATCACTCAGCAATGAAATCTATGTCATCAGGCCCATAGTAGCATAATGAGTGGATTCAGGTATGATGATTCTAACTGAAATAAGTCACACAGAAAAAGAAACATCATAAGATATCACTAATACACGGGATGTAAACTTGGCTACACAGGAACTGGATTACAAAACAGAACAGGGTCTCAAATTTAGAAAACCAACTTATGCTTGCTTAAGGGGAAAGGTGAGTTGGGGTGCTGCATAAAACCAGAGATTGAAATGAGCACAGATAAAGTTCCTTAAGCCAAATATGGAATAGACAAGAACTACTCCTTGCTCAACGAAATGGACTCAACACCCCATATTAAACGCCTAAGAATGTACCTGACTAGTAACTATCTTAAAACCTATGGATTGCTATGTCTCTGAAAGAAAATCAAGCGTGTGTACAGGGGCATAAACGCAGCAGTGATAGGATTGGAGAGGTTCGGTAAGCAAATGAAGACCCTTTGAAGTCATATTGCATGGTACCCATTCCACGGGTCTCAACTCTCCAGGTTTCAGGGATTCTTCCTTCAGCTAAAACATGCATGTGGAACCCAGAGTATGATCAACCGTGTGATTGGGAGACATGTTCCAATATGTCTCAGTTCTCGTTCCCTGGTACTCGGGTGCAACATTCCAGACGCTTTACTAACACTCTCCCGACTTGGAGAGTCAGTGCCTTTAACCTCCTGTTTGGCCCAGTTTGCAATTTCTGCGGAAGATAAACAGGAATAGGAGAACCAATGAGAGACTAGCTGGAGGTGTCTGGACGGGCAAATTTAACTCTCATTTCCCACCAGGAAGAGGAATTAACCAAAGGCTCAGCGTGCCGTGCCGGAACCAGATTAGGGCCTGAAGCAATCCTGCGGTGTTGCGGCCAGCTCCCAAGAAAGCGAGTTGAAGAAAGGAGCTCAGGGGCACTGTAATTCACAAACCTGCAGAGTTATAAATGACAGCTATCATCCAAAAATATACTGAAGTAAGGCTGCCAAGAGTACTTGAAAGCGGGGCAGAATTGCAGGAAACCGATTTCAGGAGGTAGACTGGAATTGCATTTAAAGCATAGGAAAAGAGGCAGAACGTCCACAATGATGCACTTGGACAAAAAGTGCGTATGCGTTTTTTCCTGAATATATTCAGGAAAAAACGCATACGCCCTTTTTGGCCAACCAAGCAAGCTTGCAAAGGAAATCTGCACTACAATGAAGTCTCACTTCCCCACGGTCAAAAGGGCCATCTGAAAAAAGTGTAAAATCCAGAAAGGCAGGACAGGCCATGGAGAACTGGGAGCCTTGTTATGCTGATGGGCGGGATGTAAATTGCCAACAGCCACTCCAGAGAGGTGTATGGTGTTTCCTGAAAAATCTAAAAAAAAAGCAACAGAGCCTAGGGCACTTCCACTTATGGAACTATAGCTTAGGGAAATTAAAATCAAAAAGACACAGCCACCCCAAAGTTTGGGACGGCTCTGTTTACAAGAACCTCATTTACGGTTAAGGTTCAATATCGCAGAAAGTGAAAAATGGATAAAGAAGTTGTGGTACTTACGTACAATGCAATATCACTCAGCAATGAAATCTATGTCATCAGGCCCGTAGCAGCATAATGAGTGGATTCAGGTATGATGATTCTAAGTGAAATAAGTCACACAGAAAAAGAAACATCATAAGATATCACTAATACACGGAATGTAAACTTGGCTACACAGGAACTGGATTACAAAACAGAACAGGGTCTCAAATTTAGAAAACAAACTTATGCTTGCTTAAGGGGAAAGATGAGTTGGGGTGCTCCCTAAAACCAGAGATTGAAATGAGCACAGATAAAGTTCCTTAAGCCAAATATGGAATAGACAAGAGCTACTCCTTGCTCAACGAAATGGACTCAACACCCCATATTAAATGCCTAAGAATGTACCTGACTAGTAAGTATCTTAAAAGCTATGGAGTGCTATGTCTCCGAAAGAGAATCAAGCGTGTGTACAGGGGCATAAACGTAGCAGTGATAGGATTGGAGAGTTGCGGTGAGCAAATGAAGACCCTTTGAAGTCATATTGCATGGTACCCATTCCACGGGTCTCAACTCTCCAGGTTTAAGGGATTCTTCCTTCAGCTAAAACATGCATGTGAAACCCAGAGTATGATCAACTGTGTGATCGGGAGACGTGTTCAAATATGTCTCAGTTTTCGTCCCCTGGTACTCGGGTGCAACATTCCAGACACTTTACTAACACTCTCCCGACTTAGAGAGTCAGTGCCTTTAACCTCCTGTTTGGCCCAGTTTGCAATTTCTGCGGAAGATAAACAGGAATAGGGAGAACCAATGAGAGACTAGCTGGAGGTGTCTGGAAGGGCAAATTTAACTCTCAATTCCCACCAGGAAGAGGAATTAACGAAAGGTTCAGCATGCTGTGCCGGAACTAAATTAGGGCCTGAAGCAACCCTGCGGTGTTGTGGCCAGCTCACAAGAAAGGGAGTTGAAGAAAGTAGCTCAGGGGCACTGTAATTCACAAACATGCAGAGTTATAAATGACAGCTATCGTCCAAAAATATACTGAAGTAAGGCTGCCAAGAGGACTTGAAAGCGGGGCAGAATTGCAGGAAACCGATTTCAGGAGGTAGACTGGAATTGCATTTAAAGCATAGGAAAAGAGGCAGAACGTGGAGAATGATGCACTTGGCCAAAAAGGGCGTATGCGTTTTTTCCTGAATATATTCAGGAAAAAACGCATACGCCCTTTTTGGCCAACCAAGCAAGCTTGCAAAGGAAATCTGCACTACAATGAAGTCTCACTTCCCCCCAGTCAAAAGGGCCATCTGATAAAAGTGTAAAATCCAGAAAGGCAGGACAGGCCATGGAGAACTGGGAGCCTTGTTATGCTGATGGGCGGGATGTAAATTGCCAAGAGCCACTCGGGAGAGGTGTATGGTGTTTCCTGAAACATCTAAAAAACAAAGCAACAGAGCCTAGGGCACTTCCACTTATGGTCCTATAGCTTAGGGAAATTAAAATCAAAAAGACACAGCCACCCCAAAGTTTGGGACGGCTCTGTTTACAAGAACCTCGTTTACGGTCCAAGTTCAATAGCGCAGAAAGTGAAAAATGAATAAAGAAATTGTGGTACTTACTTTCAATGCAATATCACTCAGCAATGAAATCTATGTCATCAGGCCCATAGTAGCATAATGAGTGGATTCAGGTATGATGATTCTAACTGAAATAAGTCACACAGAAAAAGAAACATCATAAGATATCACTAATACACTGTATGTAAACTTGGCTACACAGGAACTGGATTACAAAACAGAACAGGGTCTCAAATTTAGAAAACCAACTTATGCTTGCTTAAGGGGAAAGGTGAGTTGGGGTGCTGCATAAAACCAGAGATTGAAATGAGCACAGATAAAGTTCCTTAAGCCAAATATGGAATAGACA